>NC_067472.1:53583419-53838419 GCF_947179515.1 Apodemus sylvaticus | reverse complement strand
GATTTATTAGTGCAAGACATCGAAACCTTCACAATAAGCAGGGAAAATCAGTTCATCTAGTCCCCAGTGAAAACAGAGGAAGATATTGTTCCAGCAATCCTTTCGCACCACATTCAATTAAAATTTGTTTCTGGAAATAAACAGAAAATAAATGTAGAAAGGTGAACAAAAGAGGATCAAGGTAGCTCTGCAAAATTTTTAACAAAACAAAAGTCCATGGAGGGCAGTGTAGAAAGACAGGGGGGGAAATGTAAAGCGTGCTCAGGGAAATAACATCAAGTAATGCATATGAGTGGAAATTCTTTCCAAAAGTGAATAAACTTAGTGTATTCAACAATAGTTCTCTAGAATGCTCTGTGACAAGAAGGGAGAACATCGGCTTGTAGCTCTGCCTGGCGTAACTTCTGATGATTTAGAATTGTGGCCTCTATTTTCCTTTTAATGGGTAAACCAGAAGAGACCCAGGGCAGAAGTCGGTAAGAAATATTGGAAACAGGAGTTTTGCAGGCTCCTGGTAGAGCCAGCAAATTTGGTAGAAAAAATGTATCCTGGCAGTACTTTTCTATTAAGTGTGTTGTCTCTAACTTCCCTCCCCTCATCTGTGGTATTTTCATTTACCAACATTCCCCATAGTAGTCAATAGAGATAATATCTATTTATTATACAAACAATAACTTTAGCAAAGATCCCATCAAGTCTAGCGGTATAGTTGAGTCCTCCTTTTGTAGGGCCCTGGTTTTCCTTGTTAAGATGCCACACAATATCACATCTCAAGTAGAACTCTAGTGGCACCTATCCCAGGCACTGTCTACAACTGAACTCATATCATCAGTGGATTCCTGAATGGACCTCTCATTGATGTCCTGTTTTGCCCCATCCATGTGTTCCACACAGAACTTCAGAACTTCATTTGTCACCTTCTGAGAGTATAAAGCAAAATAAACGTACCAATGCGACTCCTACTGCCAATCTGCTTTTATAGTCCAGTGTTTCATCTACACATTCCTTCACCTTCAGTTTTGCTTCAACAGCCTCTGCAGGTGCAGAATATTTATTCAGTTCTTTCTCTAATGCATCCCTACTTCTTAGTACGAAGGTCAGGCTTTCTCTCAAAACAGCCTCACAGACAAAACCGCCACTTTCTAGAAAATATAAGGAGAAAGAAAAAATTTATTTAATAAAAAATACTTATTTTGTTTTTGTGCCCAAACAGGATTTCTCTGTGTACCCTTGTCTGTTATAAAACTCACTCTGTATACCAGGCTTGCCTGGAACTCACAGAGTTCTGCCTGCTTCTGCTTCATAGTGCTAGAATTAAAGTAGTGTGCCTTTGGCACCCAGCTACTTGTCATTTTTTATCATTTTTTCCATTAACTTGCAGACTTGAGCCTGCAGATTTCACAGGATATGCTAGATATTGTGGCCAGCTACTGTGACTGCTGATGCAATACTGTGTAAATTCCTGAATACTACAAGCAAGGGAATGAAGAAAAATTATTGTAGGTTCTCTATATTTCTGTAATTTAGTCCACATTGACAACTCCACACAAAACCTTCAACAGAACATGTGCCCTGCCTATAAGATGCTCAGGAACAAAGAGGAAGCAGAGATTGAGGAAATGGCCAACTAATGACTGGTCCAAATTGAGACACATGACCATGTAAAAGAGCTAAATTCCTGATACTATTAATGATACTCTGCTAGACTTGCAGACAGGAGCATAGTACAACTGTTTTCTGAGAGGCAGATGGAAAAAGATGCAGAAACCCACAACCAATCTTTAAAGTTTGAAGATTGACTTCTTCTGTAGCATATTTTATGTGTCTTGGATAGTTTAGAATGATTTTTACATCACCCAACTTTACATGAATATTAGAATTATAATTTTACAAGACAGGAAAAGTAAAGAATAAAAAGACTGCTTATGTATAGGTAATATTTTGAAAAATGACAGAATCATGTCATGGCATCAACTTCAGGTCAAGGTAAAAAGCTAAAGTAATACAATTCAGCAGCTTTGCTGAACACCATAGCATAGCTTGGAATCTGGGGAAAGCTTTGCCTTTACACAATGATGTTCTTCTGATTCACTTCTAGCGAGGCTGACAGTGCAAGCTGACACCTACCTTATGGATTCTAAAGGTCTATGATAAATGTTTGAGTAGAACTGAAGAAATCAACTTTCCTAATCTTTATTCCAATTTCCCCCAAGGCTCTTTAGAACAAATAACAACAATAACAAAGTCTCCATAGACGGTGTTGGCTGACCTTAAAACCAAGTTACACATGTTTAACATCACCTAGCTTGGATCACAGAAATATGCCACCAGACCCAGTTTTCCCAAAGACATGTCAATACTATACCTAAAAGATGCCCAAACAGGGTCTGATGTGAGCTTTAAGCAGAATCCATTGGACTATAGAAAAATGTTGTAGGCTATAGCCTGAAGGGTAGCTAGGCAGACAGGAGGAGATGCAGAAAAAACAGACAGTAACTGCCTGTGAAATTTGGTTCGATTTGAAGGCACAGACTATGTAGGAATGTTATGCTTACATGAAAATGGATTGTTTGTGGAAAATTCATGAATTTAAGAAAAGCAGACATCTTACCGGTAATTATCACACCCTTTCTATCACTGTTATTGGTAGGACTCCAATAAAATTGGAAAGATGACGCAGGAATTCTTATTCTCAGAGTATAGTTGAAATGTATTGCTCTCAGATTCAGAGAACATTTTCAGGAACAAAAAGCTCAAATACAATAAGGTGAAAAACAATACAGCAAACAAACACATTAATAAAAATATTTCCTGATCTTTGTTTATCATAGTTTATCATGGTTGTTCCCATGCCCACCCAGTCAAGTTCCCTAAATAGGTAAAATTTATATGACAGTATCTGGAGGTTTTTATTGGATTTTGGAGAGTTAATAAAAGAGGTTGGGAGAAATTTTAGATTATTGGTCTTTACCTCAACTTTATCACACATAAACTTACCAACTGTACAAAGAGGCAAATTTACCAGGATATATGGCTGGATTGACCATAAATAATACTCACGTCCATAGCAAGGAACAGCCAGAGTGATCAGCAGAAGGCACAGGATCAGCCTCATGGTGCTCGGTTTGCTTTTAGACTTAGCAAATGGTGAGCTACCAGTGTCCATGGGGATCAGGGGTATTTATACATAGTGAGGCTTATGGTCCTGCCCTCAGGCAAGTGGCAGCTCACAAAGCCTGGTTTGGACCCTCCTTCTGTGACACCAAAGGCTGATCCCCTCACCACCTGCCATCCTGTTGGGCTGAAACCCAAAATAATAGCCTCATGGGAACACCATTGTTCCTTCAGGCAGCCTTTCCCCTTCACCAGGAAGCAACTGTGATAGCTCAGTTTACTTTTGAACTTTTGATTATTGTGCTTGAGTTCTCTCCTTCTCAATAGCCAGGATGGCTTCTGACAACAGGGTGACATTTTCCAGGGCACTGAACCTGCAAATACCTGCCCTGGAAATGAGAGCTTTGCGCTTGGACCCTGCCAAAACTCATCCAAGCCTCAGCATTGAACTATTCAAAATATTAGGAAAATCCCAAAGAAAAACACCTCAATGCAAAAAAGCAAAATAAACTCCAAATTAGTTAAGGAAAGAAATAATGAATATGTGAAGGGAAAAATAGAGCACAAAGCATAAAAAAACACCAGTGAAGTAAAGATACAGTTCATCCAAACTATGAACACACTAGAGAAATTCACATTTAGACCAATGTAGAAACAAATAGAAAAAAATGGAAGAAACTGACATAAAAAGGGAGGCATTATCTGTTATACCTTAGAAAGAAAACACAAAAGATTAGCCTAGGCCTTATGATCAGCTTCATGCCAAGAAATATAACATATAAACAGGAGCAATTTCTGAATATGGGTACTCTACCAATCTGGACTCATAAAAATTTTAAAACCTGAATAAATTACATTGTGTTATTGGAGTATACATGTAACAAAAATTCCCATACCATGGATAACAAGGTCAGGATTTCCTACTGAATTCTACTAACCATTTAGAGAACTAAGATTACTTATTGCTATTTAATACTAAAGCTTTATGTTGGGGAATTTTTCCTAAAACATTCTAAGAGGACAGTATTTCTCTGATCAAAAAAAATCACATAAAAATGCAAGCAAACCCACATATGTGTGTGTGTGCACACATACTCACACACACACACACACACACACACACACACACACACACACTGAAACCCCAAAAACTCCTTGATGAATATACTTTCAACATCATTATCAATTTTCAGCAAACAAAATCCAACAGCACATTGGGAAGACTAGTCACTATTATCATCAGTGTTGCAAGAATGTGTTTGTATATGCAGATTAATACACATGATACGTTACATCAGTATAATGAACAAGAAAAACACCTTAATCTTCTTACTAGATGAAGAAAGAGCAGCATGTAAAACTTAGCAAGAACATTTAATGAGCTGGCAAAATGATTCAGTGAAGGAAGATGCTTGCCACCAAACCCAATGACCTGAGTTTTCATCGCCATGATCCACATGGTGAAATGAGAGAAGTGAATCCCATTGTTTTTACCTCTGACCTTCACATGCTTATGGTGACATATGCTTGTCCCCCCACATATACCCCAAAATATAAATGAATAATGTGATAATAACTTTTCAGATTAATAATTTTTACTATAAAAACATAAAATTAATTATGCATTAAAAATGTACCTCATTATGAAAAGATTGCTTATAAGCCAAGGATAAATATCATCCTAAATGAAGAATAGATGAAAGCTGTCTTTCCACATCTTGTAACAAAGGGTGTCCTCTTTCTGTGTGGGTTATTCACAGTATGGGTATCTTACCCATAGCAACCATACACAGAAAAATCAGAGGAAGCTAGAGTAGAAAGCAGAAATACTGTCAGTGTCTGAAAATGTCATATTGTTATATGTAGACATACAGATTCTACCAAAATAAAACCAGTTACAATTTATAAGTCATCTAAGCAGGGCTTCAGTTACAAACTACCTCATAAAGCAGTAGAGTTAGTAAATGCTAAGAGCAAATTATCTGATTTATAGACTAAAGATTGATTCTATTCTTAAAATTATAAAAATAATAAAATATCAAGATTAAATTTAACTGATGATTAAAGAACATTCAAAAAACTTTCTGGGTGGTGACAGAACACACCATTAATTCCAGGATTTGGGAGACAGTGGCAAGCAGATTTCTCTGAGTTCAAGACTAGCCTGATCTATAGAGTGAGTTCCAGAAAGTGCAGGGCTACACAGGGAAACCATGTCTCAATCAATCAATCAATCAATCAATCAATCGATCAAAAACAAATAAACAACCCTAAAAAATCAGAAAATATATAATTCTTTAGAACAGGATGTAGCAGCAGGGGTGAAGTGATGTGCTCCTCTCTTGGACAGATGGCCACACACCCCTGCATTTTCAGGCCAGTGCTAGTCTGTATTGTCCATGCATGCCATCCAGTCAGTGTCCTTTCTTCAAAGACTGCATTGTTATAATAAATATTCTTATTACTCATTCCCAGGAACGATGCTGTGAAGGCCAGTCACTTACCAAGGTGCCTGACATCTACTTGCTGTAGAAAAATGGTGTCTACTCATGGTATTGAATATTTCCATGAAACATACTGAGATTAGAACTTCATTAATCCACCTTATTATACACTTCCATTGCTCCTTGGTTTATTATAAGCAATCTTTTCATAATAAGGTACATTTCCAAAGTCTGAAATGTGAAGTGATGAGTGTGTCAATTGGGCTGAGTTATACACTTCAGAATATATTCACATATAAACATCCATAATACTCTACATAATTTATAGTTCATTTATCCATTAGTAATTATATAATAAGCTTTAAAGCATTCCAGTCTGCACAAAACCTTGCCACTATGCCTTGAGACTTTTTTGGATATTTTCTTTATTTATATTTCAAACATCATCCCCTTTCCTGGTTTCCCCTATAAAACATACTTAACACATCCCCGCTCCCCTTGCTCACCTATCTATAATACCCTATATAATTTATAGTTCACTTATCTGTCAGTAACTTTAAACTATATCATAAACTTTAAAATATTCCAACATGCACAGAACCTTGCCACTATGCTGAGACTTTTAACATGACAAGAATACATAAAAGTTACAGAAAAGTAATTATTTGAAAATTCTCTCAACAATCTCCTTTGCCTTACAGAAATGTTTTAGTTTTATGAGGTCCCATTTGTCAATTCTTGATCTTAGAGCATAAGCTATTGGTGTTATGCAGAGGGATTATATCCAAGATATACAAATAACTCAAGAAAGTAGACTCCAGAGAACCAAATATCCCCTTAAAAATGGTGTACAGAGCTAAACAAAGAATTTTCACCTGAAGAATATCGAATGGCTGAGAAGCACCTAAAGAAATGTTCAACATCCTTAGTCATCAGGGAAATGCAAATCAAAACAACCCTGGGATTTCACCTCACACCAGTCAGAATGGCTAAGATCAAAAAGTCAGGAGAAAACAGGTGCTGGTGAGGATGTGGAGAAAGAGGAAAACTCCTCCACTGCTGGTGGGTTTGCAAGCTGTTACTACCACTCTGGAAGTCAGTCTGGCGGTTCCTCAGAAAACTGGGAATGATACTTCAGAGGACCCCACTATACCACTCCTGGGCATATACCCAGAGGATTCACCAGCATGTAATAAGGATACATGTTCCACTATGTTCATAGCAGCCCTATTTATAATAGCCAGAAGCTGGGAAGGACCCAATGTCCCTCAACAGAGGAATGGATACAGAAAATGTGGTTTATATACACAATGGAGTACTATTCAGCCACTAGAAACAATGAATTCATGAAATTCTTAGACAAATGGATGGAACTGTAGAACATCATCCTAAGTGAGGTAACCCAGTCTCAAAGGAACACTCATGGTATGCACTCATTGATAAATGGATATTAGCCTAGAAGCTTGGAATACCCAAGACACAATGTACATATCAAATGATGCCCAAGAAGAAAGAAGGAGTAGCCCCTGGTCCTGTAAAACCTCAGTGCAGCAGTGTCAGGGAATACCAGGACCAGGAAGTGGGAAGAGGTGGATTGGGGAACATTGGGAGAGAAAAGGGCTTATGGGACTTTCAGGGAAGGGGGGATCCAGAAAAGGGAAAATCACTTGAAATGTAAATAAAGAATATATCAAATAAAAAAAGAAATAATATGTTGAAGGAGATGCATACATGCAAGGAAGATCAATAATCAGATTATTTCAGGGTCAGGAATTCAAGAAGATGTTGATCAGGAAAGCATTGATTTGAGAATCATCAGAATGGATGGTAACCCAAGTCATCGAAGCTGTGAGATCACAAAGCCAGAAAATATGGAAAACCATACATCATTAGGAAGGAGACCCAAAATGGCAGCCACTCCTCATGAACAAGTAAAATAGGGGGGGGGGGCATTTATAAAAGAATAGGCCAAAGCCATGGCAGTGGAAGGAACACTTACACTGACTGCCCATTGAAAGGCAGCATAGCCAGGAAAGTGGCCAGGAAAGTGAAGGGCTTCTAATATTCAAATACAGAGCAGTGTGCCTGTTGAAATCCAACCACTTATAAGATGCTGCTTCTGTCAGCTTGGTCATGTCTTTCTGTGCATCACATTCAAGAAGAGGAAAAACTATATGATATACCAGAAGGATGAGTAAAGATTGAGTGTGGTGTGTCTAAAGATGCTGGAAGATCCCCTAGAAGACTGTGCTTATAGATGTTGCCTGGAATATCGGTGATGAAAGAGGAAAAAATGGTTGTGTTTGATCCCAGATATTAGAACCAACTTTACTTCTTTGTAATTATATATGACCTTCCTCTTTTTGCCTAGAATGGAAGCAATTCTATTATATTCATAGAAAGAAGGAGATGGCATATCAAAGGGGTTTACTTCAGCTATTTTTTCCTCCTGCAAAACACATCTCATAAATGTGCTCAGTAAAAGTAAAAAAAAAAATGAAAATTATCTCAACAAAATATTCAAAAAAAGAGAAACTAAGTAAAGAGCCAATGAACATGGATCAAATAACATTTTTCTTTCTAACTTAATGGTTCAGTTGTTTTTCATTTTTGGCTAAGCTCTGGCTGTTTTTGATAGATTATAAAGCAGAAGCAGGGATTCAGTAGGATCCAATGGATCTGGTCGTAACTAGATGTTTTGATCTTAAATATACTATCCTTCCTTCCTTCCTCCCTTGTTTCCTACCTTCATTCATTCATTCCTTCATTTCTCCCTTGTTTCCTTCCTTCCTTCTATTCTTCCATCCTTCCTTTCTTCATTCCTTCCATCCCTCCTTTCTTCCTTCCTTCCATCCATGTATATGTATATGCTGCGGTGTACATGTGTGGTCAGAAAACAATTGCATGACTTTCTGCTTCTAAGGTCTGTGCAGAAGACCTGATCTTGTGAGCAGATGGTTAGACTTGGCCACAAACACATTCAGGCACTTACTCATCTTCCTGGCCCTAAATATTACCTTAAAATAAAATTTGAAGAATCACTGCATGAGCAAACAGTCTTGGAAATACTATGACAAGACTATTGCCTGACATCTCTGCCAGGTTAATTTATTGATTTGGTGCAGAGCAGACATTTTATCACTGAATTATATTCTATCCCTGAGACAATCATTTAGAGACTTTTTCATGTTTTTATCATGAAAATGTACATTGCACTGAGAAAGAGAATTTTTAAGATGTCACCCACCTCCTATCAATTGTATGGCATCTCAACTGGCCAATTCTACTCCTGTGTTCAGTATCTGAGGGCTTCCAAAATACTGGAAGCAAGACAACATTCACTGTTATCCCACACCTTATATATTTCCAAAGACTAAAGCTTTCTGGACAGTTTGTGACTGAATCATCTTGGCAATGTGGTTTTTGAGCAGGTAAAATATACAATCCTTCCTACACTTGTGAACAAAACTAATAACTGCAGTTTCTGAACTGCATTTGGAAACTTAAGGCAAGTAGCTTCTGGTAAAAGGAAAAAAAAAACTTCAGATAAGAAACATAGAGTGCCCTCAGCTTTCATTGTCCCTTCATTGTCTCTTTAAACACTGCTTCATAAACAAGCATATTTTTTAACCCAGTTACCCATAATCACTCCGCAGTGTTTGACCACAAGACAGTGTCCAAATAAAAAAAAAAATGAAATCCCAATCATACTCCCTTCAGTGTGCTGTCTGTACCTATTGTGGGTAGTTTTTATAACTGGAAACAACTTAAGTGGCCCAGTCCCAGCAGGTGCCAGGGCAGGAACATACATCTGGGATATCAAGTAGAGCCTTTTCACATCCTGGACAAGGATGCAATATCCTAGTTTCTTTTAAAGGCCTTTACTTAACTGGAGGTTGAAGATCCAGCCTTGGACTACCAGCTGTGAGTACCCATGAAGGAGGGATCATGCATACTTTCTGAAGAAATCAGGTTTGTTCTTGGCAGCTTATTCTGCTGATTGATGGGAAGAACAATGTCATAATAATCACACACAAATTACACTGGTGAATAATTGAAGCATTTCCTGATACTTTCACATATTCTGTTGTTTTAAATCTTTAGCGTGTCAGCCAACTATTCTTTTGTTCCTTGTTCTTTCAGTGTGTCTCCCTGTCCTTAACTGATCTAGGTTTCAAACACAAGATTTTGTTTTGTCATTATCTTACTCTCCAGTGTGCACATCTCCTGCCTTACATGTCCTTGGGTGTAGCAACTGTCTTCAGTGCTGAAATCCTCCCAGTGACTAGTCTCTGTTTGCTAGTTATATCTTTGTTTTGGACTTTTAAAAAATGTACAGTCATGCCACTATTTTTATTTTTATTTTAATACATGTGCTGTTAGCTAAAATTAGGCATGAACCACATTTCACACTTTTATATAAACTATGAGCACAAAATATAATAAAATGCTGTATTTTATTTCTTTTTCTTTTTCTTTTTTATTAATAATTCCATTCATTTATATTTAAATGACATCCCACTTCCCAGTTACCCCATCGCAAGTCCCCCATACCATAACTCACTTCTCTTCCCTCCCACTTGGCTCTATGAAGATGCCATTAAACTTGTTCTTTAGCAAATTCTTAAATGTATATAATGCATTCTAATTTCACACCTGAGCTTCCTCTGCCTGTGTCTTGTTGTATGATCCTTTCCTTTTGTAACCAGTAGTTTCAGAGTACTTATGAAATTTGAGAGTACTTTATGGTAAAGACACTGATTAGATATGACTAACACGTAAAAGACTCAGAATTCTACGAGAAACTCTTGGCTCTAATAAATCTTAAAAACCTTGTAAAACTCTTAGATCTGAGGTTGTTTGACTCCCAAAGTAGCAGAATATAAAATTAAGACAAAATCAGGAGCATTACTGTGATGATGATATATTGGCTAATATAAATAGTACATAATAGGTATAAAGTAGAGAATATTCATGCTACACTCTACAGACCCAAGGAAGCTAAACAAGAAGGAAGGCTCAAATGATGCTGCTTGAATATCACTTAGAAAGCAGAATAAAATAGCCATAGGAGGCAGATGGAGGAAGATAATTGGGCAGGGATGTAAAGGAATGAGCAGGTTCAGGATCATATGTAGGGAAAAATAGGAAAGAGGGTCAGAGTGCCAGGAGAATGAATGGAAATCGGCAGTTGGTGGGATGGTCAGTGGAGGGCATCTCTAGGATGTGCAAGATATCTGTGGTAGGGGAGGCTCACAGGAGTGTATGGGGTGACTTTAGATGAGACTCATAGGAGTGGGGATATGGAATCTTCAGTGGTCACCTCCTGTAGACAGGCAGGACCCATACTGGAGGGATAAGGACAACAGACCACCCACAAAATTTTTGACCCAATATTTGTGCTATCTACAAGAAATGCAAAGAAAATAATGACTGAGGGAATGGCCAACAAATACCTGGCCCAATGTGAGACCCATCCCATGGGCAAGCACCAAACTATGATAGTATTAATTGTAATCTATTATGTGTAAAGAAAGGAGCCTAGCATAACTGTCCTCTGAGAGGCTCTACCCAGCAGCTGAAACAGATGTAGATGCCCACAGCCAAGCACTGGGGAGTCTTAAGAAACAGTTGGGGGAAGTATTGAGGGCCCCAGAATGGAAAGGAACTCCACAGGAAGAACAACAGGGTCAACTAACCTGAACCTTTGGTAGCTCTCAGAGACTGAACCACCAACTGAAGAGCACACACTAAATGGACCTACACTCCATGCACATATGTAGCAGAAGTGCAGCTCCATCCTCATACGGATCCCCCAACAGCTGTCTGTCTGTGAATTCCTTTTCCCTTACTAGTCTGCCTTGTCTGGCCTCAGTGGGAGACGATGTGCCTAGCCCTGCAAACACTTGATGTACAAGGGTAGGGGAATACACAGGAGGGTCCTCATCCTCTCAGAGGAGAAGGAATTGGGGCAATTGGGGGGGGACTTGTGGCAGAGGGACTGGCAAGAGAGAGGCAGCAATCAATATGTAACATAAATGAATGAATGAATGAATGAATGAATGAATAAATAAATAAATAAATAAATAAATAAATAAATAAATAAATAAAGTCACACAGTAAAATTAAACAGGTCCAAACTTCATACTGTATTTCCATACTGTTAGAAAAGATAAAATGAAGCTGTAGAGCTTCAAAGTGGATTTTACACTTTTTCTATCAACTATTATTTCAAACCCTTGTCCACCACCAAAAAATGGATCAACTACAGCAGTGTTAAAACTAGAAAAGCAATCAGTTCCTATTCATTTTTATGAGTCAAGTATCTTTTACCTACATTCAGTCTTTGCTCATCCCCTAATACTGATCCTTTCATGTTCACTTTTCTCTTATTTTTCACTTTCAAGATAAAGATATATAGGAATGTTTAAGAAATTTATATTTTAATGAGTCATTTCAGTAATTTGAACATATTTCTAATTTTAAGAAGTACAGTCAAAGAATATGTAATTCACCCATTAAAGCAAATAATACAGTGGAATTTTGAAGAAAGTTATGTTTTAATGAATTATTACAGTAAGTAGAATCCATTTCTAAGAGCTACAGTTGAGGGATGTATAATTCACCCATTAGAATATACAATACCATGGTTTTAAAAGAATTATCTTGATTCAAAATTAACTAATGAGGTGAAATACTTCTCCAATGGAAACTTTAAGACACTAAATAACTAAATTAAGGGAAAAGATAGAATATTGAAAAACCATGAATGTTCATGGACTGGAAATTTTGATGGTTTAAATGGTCATCCAACCAATCTTGGACTTAACAACATTCCAATCAGAATTTTAGTGAAAATTTTCACAGAACCAACAGCAACAACGTTTTTACATTTGAAATAGAATCACAAAATCCCACAATAACTCAAGCAACCCTGAACAAAAAGAACAATGCAGGAGATACTACAATACCTGAGTTGAAACTATAGTATACAGCCATATGAGTAAAAATAGCATGATACTAGCTTAAAGCAAATGGTATCATTCTCAACTTTTCTAATGCTATGACCTTTTAATAAAGTTCCTCAAGTTCTTATAACCCACAACTGAATTTTTCATTACTACTTCACAACTATAATTTTTCTGCTTTTGTGACTCACAATATAAATATCTAATTTGCAGGACATTTGATATGCAATCCCTGTAAAAGTGTCACTCAACTCACAAAGGGCCTAGGACCCACAGTTTGAGAATCACTGCTATAGACCAATGATACTGAATAGAAGGTCCAGAAAGAAGTCCATTTAACTTCAATCACCTGCGTCTTCAAGATTTTTTCTCTTTTCTAATTTAATTTTTGAGAGCTGCACAGATGAATTCTGTATCAGATAATTTCCACAACTCCTCACCCTCCAACTTCTGTGCTCCCCAATGCCTCTAAGACTCGTGACCTCTTTATTATTATTTCTACATTTATATATAAATATACATTGACAAATATGCCAAAATCACCCACTGCAGTACATATAAAACATTCAGCAAATTGTGCTAAATCCTGCATGATCACTGGATGGTTAGCTCAAATGACCTATCTTTCCATGAGTACGTAACCACTAGATCCTAAATTCTCATCTTGTTAAGTAACCCTGGTAGTGTCACATTACAGAGACTCACAGAAATATTTAGTTTTAGAACTTGGACTGATATCTGCCTCTCCTAAAGTTTTAAACTTTCCCTAACTTCTGCTTCTGCAAAAGAAAGATTATGATGAGCCTCATCATATGTTCAGTGGACACTTTATTAAAGGTAGGTTGTACATTCATGATCAATCTTGCAATTATTTACTAACCATCTATTCTATCACCATAATGTAAGCACAGGTCCATATGGGCCATCCTGATTATCAGGCCCTTGAGATACTGGGTAGACATCTTAAGAGAGAACCAAGGATTCATGTGATGAAGATGTCTTTAGAAATGCAAGAGACAAGAGAAGTTGCTGACATGGCCTATTTTTGGTTTAGAAAAGGGAAGGAATAAGATGTTTCTGGTCCAAGTGACTACAGTTGGGCAGGGAGGAGGGAAATCTGTGTGGAAAAGCCTCATGTAGAACACTGTTGGGCATCTACAAGGAGATCACAAGGAACACTAGTGGAGCCAAGGCCTAAGGATCTATCTGAGCCATAATGTCAACAAATGTGAGAGTGAAGCCAAAGAGGAAGAAAGAGTTTAGTTCACAATCTGTATCCAGTGACCTGTATTAACACCCTGGTTGTGACAATTACCATTGGTGTCATAAAGACATTTATCTGAAAATCTTTTCCCTCCAATTCTTGTACATTCCGTGGAACAATACACATACTACAGACACTGGTTATGTTGTTTCTAGTTTTAATCAAGAAGATTCATGTTCATATTTTTGCATGGAATGTCATTCATTTTGTGTCTTCTTTTATTCTTTCATGTGACCTGTAGAATTTTATTCTTTTCTGCATGCAATGTTACATACAATTTACAATTGTAAATATTAAAGGAGACTTACAAGAGTGAATGCTATTTAGCAGGTGCTTTATAAAGTTTCAATCATTCTTTGTTAAACATTTATTGTTAGTTTTTCATTGATAGATATTCATTGTACCCAATTCTGGGTATCATGAAAAACTCCTTTCACTCCATCATATTTTTAATGTCTTCACTGTCCATCCTGTCCTGACTGTTCTCTTCTCTTTCCTACTAATGCAGGCTTGTGGTTTTATATATCTATATCAAGTCTAGGGTCTAAAAAGAGGAAAATCATGGTCTCTTTGTTCTCTTGAGTATGTTTTTTTAATCTAACAAAATGCACCCATTGTCAAGCAAATGACATATTTGATTTTACTTTAGCTCTGAACAAAATATCATTATAAGTGTATACCACATTGTCATTTTCTAACCATATGTTGATTTATACTCAAGCTCACTGCATAGCTACATTATTGCAATATATATTTTCACGAGTGTTTCTGTGGTGTATTGATTCAGAGAAATTTTTCATATATTCATAGGTGCTATGTTGAGCCATTTAGTCGGGCTTTTTAAAGATTTTCCACACCAACTTTCATGGTATTTACATTCTCATGATCAGTGTATAAGCTTTCTTTTTCAACCTACACTCTCACTAATAATTGTGATCATTTATTTTCTTGTTGATGGCATTTCTGAATGGATTGTGAAGGAATCACACAGCAATTTTAATCTGCATTTCCCTGGTGGTTTTAGATGCTGAACCTGCTTTCAAACACTTATTGAATATTTGTAGATCATTTTTGTAGAATGGACTTTAGTCCATTTATTGAATGGACAACTTGTTCTGTTGGTGTCTATTTTCTATAGCTCTATATATGCTAGATGTAGACCTCTATAATATATACTCACAAAAGATTTTCCCCATTCTTGAAATTGTATCTCTACTCCAGTGATTGTTTCACATTAAAAAGTATTTCAGTTACCTTAAATTCTATTTGTCAGTCCTTAGGATTTTTCTTGTCTCAAAGGAGGTCTTTTCAAAAAAGCCATTACCTATTTTGAGTCATAAAATGTTTTCTGTTTTTCTATACTCATTCCAAACTCTTTTTTTAATTTTATTTAGTTTATTTTTTATTAATAATTGTTATTTATTGTTTTTGCTTTTTAAAATATTTTTATTTTCTATATTCGCTGTTTACATTCCAAATGATTTCCCCTTTGCAAGATACCCCCTCCCCATATGTCCCATAAACCTTCTTCTCACCACCCATTCTCCAATCACCTCCCTCTTTTTGCTCTGTCCTTATATTCCCATCCAACGCTTGATCAATCCTTTCCAGGATCAGGACCCTCTCCATACATCGTCATGGGAGTCATTTGTTATACGATTTGTGCCTTGGGTATTCAGAGCTTCTGGGCTAATTAATATCCACTTATCAGAGATTGTATCCCATGTGTATTCTTTTGTGATTGGGTTACCTCACTTAGGATGATATTTTCCAGATCAAACCATTTGCCTGAAAATTTTGTGAATTCATTGTTTCTAATTGCTGAGTAGTATTCCATTGTGCAAATATACCACATTTTCTGTATCCATTCCTCCTTTGAGGGACATCTGGGTTCTTTCCAGCTTCTGGATATTATAAATAAGGCTGCTATGAACATAATGGAGCATGTGACTTTATTGCATGCCGGGGAATCCTTTGGGTATATGCCCAGGAGAGGTATAGCAGGGTCCTCCAGAAATGTCATGTCCAGTTTTCTGAGGAACCACCAGACTGATTTCCAAAGTGGTTGTACCATCTTACAGCCCCACCAGCAGTGGAGGAGTGTTCCTCTTTCTCCACATCCTCGCCAACACCTGCTGTCTCCTGAGTTTTTGACCTTAGCCATTCTGACTGGTGTAAGGTGAAATCTCAGGGTTGTTTTGATTTGCATTTCCCTAATGACTAATGATGTTGAGCACTTCTTAAGGTTCCTCTCGGCCATACGAATTTCTTCAGGTGAAAATTCTTTTTTTAGATGTGTACCCCATTTTTTAATAGGGTTATTTGGTTACCTAGGATCTAACTTCTTGAGTTCTTTAGAATTTCAGGCGAACTTCCCTTATGAATATTGATGCAAAAATACTTAATAAAATTCGTGCCAACCGAATCCAAGAACACATCAAAACGATCGTCCACCATGATCAAGTAGGCTTCATCCCAGGGATGCAGGGATGGTTCAATATAAGGAAATCCATCAATGCAATCCACTACATAAACAAACTCAAAGAAAAAAAACATATGATAATCTCATTAGATGCAGAAAAAGCATTTGACAAAATTCAGCATCCTTTCATGCTTAAAGTCTTGGAAAAAAACAGGAATTCAAGACCCATACCTAAACATCATTAAAGCAATATACAGCAAACTGGTAGCCAACATCAAACTAAACAGAGAGAAACTCGAAAAAAATCCCACTAAAATCAGGGACTAGACAAGGCTGTCCTCTCTCTCCATATCTTTTCAATATAGTACTTGAAGTTCTAGCTAGAGCAATTAGAAAAGATAAGGAGGTCAAGGGGATACAAATTGGAAAGGAAGAAGTCAAATTATCACTATTTGCAGATGACATGATAGTCAACTTAAATAACCCGAAAACCTCCACCAGAGAACTCCTACAGCTGATAAACAACTTCAGCAAAGTGGCTGGTTATAAAATCAACTCAAGCAAATCAGTTGCCTTCCTATACTCAAAGGATAAGCAGGCTGAGAAAGAAGTTAGGGAAATGACACCCTTCACAATAGCCACAAACAATATAAAGTATCTTGGTGTGACTCTAACCAAACAAGTGAAAGATCTATATGACAAGAACTTCAGGTCTCCAAAGAAGAAAATCGAACAAGACCTCAGAAAATGGAAAAATCTGCCATGCTCATGGATTGGCAGAATTAATATAGTTAAAATGGCCATTTTGCGAAAAGCAGTCTACAGATTCAATATAATCCCCATCAAAATCCCAACTCAGTTCTTCACAGAGTTAGAAAAAGCCATTCTCAAATTCATCTGGAGTAACAAAAAACCCAGAATAGCTAAAACTATTCTCAACAACAAAAGAAATTTTGGGGGAATCAGTATCTCGGACCTCAACAGAGCAATAGTGTTAAAAGCTGCATGGTGTTGGCACAGTGACAGACAAGTGGACCAATGGAATAGATTTGAAGACCCAAAAATGAATCCACACACTTATGGTCACTTGATCTTCGACAAAGGAGCCAAAAACATCCAGTGGAAAAAAGATAGCCTTTTTTTTAATTTGATATATTTTTTATTTACATTTCAAATGATTTCCCCTTTTCCAGCCCCCCACTCCCCGAAAGTCCTGTAAGCCCCCTTCTCTCCCCCTGTCCTCCCACCCACCCATTCCCACTTCCCCGTTCTGATTTTGCCGAATACTGCTTCACTGAGTCTTTCCAGAACAAGGGTCCACTCCTCCTTTCTTCTTGTACCTCATTTGAAGTGTGGATTATGTTTTGGGTATTCCAGATTTCTAGGTTAATATCCACTTATTAGTGAGTGCATACCATGATTCACCTTTTGAGTCTGGGTTACCTCACTTAGTATGATGTTCTCTAGGTCCATCCATTTGCCTAAGAATTTCATGAATTCATTGTTTCTAATGGCTGAATAGTACTCCATTGTGTATATATACCACATTTTTTGTATCCACTCTTCTGTTGAGGGATACCTGGGTCCTTTCCAGCATCTGGCAATTATAAATAGGGCTGCTATGAACATAGTAGAGCATGTATCCTTATTACATGGTGGGGAATCCTCTGGGTATATGCCCAGGAGTGGTATAGCAGGATCTTCTGGAAGTGAGGTGCCCAGTTTTCGGAGGAACCGCCAGACTGATTTCCAGAGTGGTTGTACCAATTTGCAACCCCACCAGCAGTGGAGGAGTGTTCCTCTTTCTCCACACCCTCTCCAACACCTGCTGTCTCCTGAATTTTTAATCTTAGCCATTCTGACTGGTGTAAGGTGAAATCTCAGGGTTGTTTTGATTTGCATTTCCCTAATGACTAATGAAGTTGAGCATTTTTTAAGATGCTTCTCTGCCATCCGAAGTTCTTCAGGTGAGAATTCTTTGTTTAACTATGTACCCCATTTTTAATAGGGTTGTTTGGTTTTCTGGAGTCTAACTTCTTGAGTTCTTTATATATATTGGATATTAGCCCTCTATCTGATGTAGGATTGGTGAAGAGCTTTTCCCAATTTGTTGGTTGCCGATTTGTCCTCTTGATGGTAGCTTTTGCCTTACAGAAACTTTGTAATTTTATGAGGTCCCATTTGTCAATTCTTGATCTTAGAGCATACGCTATTGGTATTCTGTTCAGAAACTTTCTCCCTGTACTGATGTCCTCAAGGGTCTTCCCCAGTTTCTTATCTATTAGCTTCAGAGTGTCTGGCATTATGTGGCGGTCCTTGATCCATTTGGATTTGAGCTTAGTACAAGGAGACAAGGATGGATCAATTCTCATTCTTCTGCATGCTGACCTCCAGTTGAACCAGCACCATTTGTTGAAAAGGCTATCTTTTTTCCATTGGATGTTTTCAGCCTCTTTGTCGAGGATCAAGTGGCCATAGGTGTGTGGGTTCATTTCTGGATCTTCAATTCTGTTCCATTGATACTCCTACCTGTCACTGTACCAATACCATGCAGTTTTTAACACTACTTCTCTATAGTATTGCTTGAGGTCAGGGATACTGATTCCCCCAGACTTTCTTTTACTGCTGAGAATAGTTTTAGCTATCCTGGGTTTTTTGTTATTCCAGATGAATTTGATAATTGCTCTTTCTAACTCTGTGAAGAATTGAGTTGGGATTTTGATGGGTATTGCATTGAATCTGTATGTTGCTTTTGGCAAAATGGCCATTTTAACTATATTGATCCTTCCAATCTATGAGCATGGGAGGTTTTCCCATTTTTTTGAGGTCTTCTTCCATTTCCTTCTTCAGGGTCTTGAAGTTCTTGTCATACAGATCTTTCACATGTTTGGTAAGAGTCACCCCAAGATACTTTATACTGTTTGTGGCTATTGTGAAGGGGGTCATTTCCATAATTTCTTTCTCAGCCTGCTTATCCTTTGAGTATAGGAAGGCCACTGATTTGCTTGAGTTGATTTTATAACCTGCCACTTTGCTGAAGTTGTTTATCAGCTATAGGAGTTCTCTAGTGGAGTTTTTTGGGTCACTTAGGTAGACTATCATGTCGTCTGCAAATAATGATAGTTTGATATCTTCCTTTCCAATTTGAATCCCTTTGACCTCCTTATGTTGTCAAATTGCCTGAGCTAGTACCTCAAGTACAATATTGAAAAGATAAGGAGAAAGGGGGCAGCCCTGTCTAGTCCCTGATTTTAGTGGGATTGCTTCAAGTTTCTCTCCATTTAGTTTGATGCTGACTACTGGTTTGCTGTATATTGCTTTAACGATGTTTAGGTATGGGCCTTGAATTCCTGTTCTTTCCAAGACTTTAAGCATGAAAGGATGCTGAATTTTGTCAAATGCTTTTTCAGCATCCAATGAAATGACCATGTGGTTTTTTCTTTGAGTTTGTTTATGTAGTGGATTGCATTGATGGATTTCCATATACTGAACCAACCCTCCATCCCTGGGATAAAGTCTACTTGATCATGGTGGATGATCGTCTTGATGTGTTCTTGGATTCGGTTGGCAAGACTTTTATTGAGTATTTTTGCATTGATGTTCATAACGGAGATTGGTCTGAAGTTTCTTTCTTTGCTGGATCTTGGTGTGGTTTTGGTATCAGTGTAATTGTGGCTTCATAGAAGGAATTGGGTAGGGTTCCTTCTGTTTCTATTTTGTGGAATAGTTTGAAGAGTATTGGTGTTAGGTCTTCTTTGAAGGTCTGAGAATTCTGCACTGAAACCACCTGGTCCTGTGCTTTTTTTGGTTGGAAGACTTTCTATGATGCCTTCTATTTCTTTAGGGGTTATGGGACTGTTTAGATGATCTATTTGGTCCTGATTTAATTTTGGTATTTGGTATCTGTCTAGGAAATTGTCCATTTCCTCCAGATTCTCCAGTTGTGTTGAGTATAGGCTTTTGTAGTAGGATCTGATGGGTTTTTGGATTTCCTCAGTTTCTGTTGTAATATCTCCCTTTTCATTTCTAATTTTGTTAATTTGGATACATTCTCTGTGCCCTTTGGTCAGTCTGGCTAAGGATTTATCTATCTTGTTGATTTTCTCAAAGAATCAGCTCCTGGTTTTGTTGATTCTTTGTATGGTTCTCTTTGTTTCTACTTGATTGATTTCAGCCCTGAGTTTGATGATTTCCTGCCTTCTACTCCTCTTGGGTGAAATAGCTTCTTTTTGTTCCAGGGCTTTCAGGTGTGTCATTAAGCTGGTAATGTATGCTCTCTCCATTTTCTTTTTGGAGGCACTCAGGGCTATGAGTTTTCCTCTTAGCACTGCTTTCATTGTGTCCAATAGATTTGGATATGTTGTGTCTTCATTTTCATTGTGTTCTAAAAAGTCTTTAATTTCTTTCTTTATTTCTTCCTTGACCAAGGTATCATTGAGTAGAATATTGTTCAGTTTCCACGTGTATGTGGGTTTTCTGTTGTTTTTGTTGCTACTGAAGACCACTTTTACTCCATAGTGATCTGATAGGAGGCATGGGATTAGTTCGATCTTCTTATATTTGTTGAGGTCTGTCTTGTGACCAATTATATGGTCATTTTTGGAGAAGGTACCATGAGGTGCTGAGAAAAAGGTATATTCTTTTGCTTTAGGATAGAATGTTCTATATATATCTGTTAAATCTAACTGGTCCAAAGCTGCAATTAATTTCATTGTGTCCCTGTTTAGTTTCTGTTTTCCTGATCGGTCCATTGAGGAAAGTGCAGTGTTGAAGTCACCCACAATTATTGTGTTAGGTGCAATGTGTGCTTTGAGCTTTAATAAAGTTTCTTTTATGAAAGAGGGTACCCTTGCATTTGGAGCATAGATGTTCAGGATTGAGAGTTCTTCTTGTTGTATTTTTCCTTTGACCAGCAAGAAGTGTCCCTCAGAGTCTCTTTTGATGACTTTGGTTTGAAAGTCAATTTTATCTGATATTAAAATGGCTACTCCACTTGTTTCCTGAGACCATTTGCTTGTAAAATTGTCTTCCAGCCTTTTACTTTAAGGTAGTGTTTGTCTTTGACCCTAAGGTGTGTTTCCTGTAAGCAGCAAAATGTAGGGTCCTGTTTACGTATCCAGTCAGTTAGTCTATGTCTTTTTATTGGGGCATTGAGTCCATTGATGTTAAGAGACATTAAGGAATAGTGATTGTTACTTCCTGTCATTTTTGACGTTATTTTTTAAATTTGATTGGTTAACTTCTTTTGGGTTTGATGAAAGGTTACTATCTTGCTTTTTCCAGGGTGACGTTTCCCTCTTAGATTGGTGTTTTCCTCCTATTATCGTTTGTAGGGCTGGGTTTGTGGATATTGGGTAAACTTGGTTTTGTCATGGAATATCTTAGTTTCTCCATCTACGGTGATTGAGAGTTTTGCTCGATATATTAGTTTTGGCTGGCATTTGTGTTCTCTTAGAGTCTCCATGAGATCTGCCCAGGATCTTCTAGCCTTCATAGTCTCAGGTGAAAAGTCTGCTGTGATTCTGATAGGTCTTCCTTTATATGTTACTTGGCCTTTTTCTCTTACTGCCTTTAATATTCTTTCTTTGTTTAGTACGTTTGGTGTTTTGATTATTATGTGACAGGAAGTATTTCTGTTCTGGTCCAGTCTGCTTGGAGTTCTGTAGGCTTCTTGTATATTCATGGGCATCTCTCTCTTTAGGTTAGGGAAGTTTTCTTCCATAATTTTATTGAAGATATTTGCTGGCCCTTTAAGTTGTAAATCTTCACTCTCATCTATGCCTATAATCCTTAGGTTTGGTCTTCTCATTGTGTCCTGGATTTCCTGGATATTTTGAGTTACAAGCTTTTTGCATTTTGCATTTTCTTTAACTGTTGAGTCCATGGTTTCTATGGTATCTTCAGCATCTGAGATTCTTTCTTCTATCTCTTGTATTCTGTTGTTGATATTTGCATCTATGTCCCCTGATTTCTTCCCAAGGTTTTCTATCTCCAAAGTTGTCTTCCTTTGAGTTTTCTTAGTTGTTTCTACTTCTGATTTTAGATCCTGGATGGTTTTGCTTAGCTCCTTCACTTGCTTGTTTGTGCTTTCCTGTAATTCTTTAAGAGATTTTTGTGTTTCCTCTTTCATGACCTCAGCCTGTTGACCAAAGTTCTCCTGTATTTCTTTAAGTGTTTTTTGTGTTTCCTCATTATTGGCTTTTGTATTCTCCTGGATTTCTTTCAATGATTTTTGTGTTTCCCTTGCAAGGGCTTCTAACTTTTGATCCATTTTTTCCTGAATTTCTTTAAGTATGTCCTTCATGTGTTCCTGTACCAGCATTATGACCAGTGATTTTAAATCCAAATCTTGTTTTACTGGTGTGATGGGGTATCAAGGACATGGTGGTAAAGGAGAATTGGGTTCAGATGCTGCCATATTGCCTTGATTTCTGTTAGTGACGTTCCTGCGTTTGCCTTTTGCCATCTAGTTCTCACTGGTGTTAGTTGGTCTTGTCAATGCTGGACTCACCAGTGCAAGCTGCCCCTTCCCAGGTGGCCTCTGGTACACAGCTTACCTCCTGTACTGCCTGGAGTCAGGGTGCTATTGCCCGGGCTGTTCAGATCCCGTAGCAGACACCTCAAGGCTCCTGCTGGGGCCTGCTGGATTCACTGAAGCACACCGACTTCTCCCCGCTGGCCGCCCAGAAGCCCCTCTTGCCTCTTGCAGGACCTGGAGATGTGGTGTTGCCGCCAAGGCTGATCTGGATCCGGAAGTGGAGAGATCTGAGTGCTCCCGCCAGAGGCTCAGGACTGGAAAAAAGATAGCCTTTTCAATAAACGGTGCTGGTTCAATTGGAGGTCAGCATGCAGAAGAATGTGAATTGATCCATTCTTATCTCCATGTACTAAACTCCACTCCAAGTGGATCAAGGACCTCCACATAAAACCAGACACACTGAAACTAATAGAAAAGAAACTGGGGAAAACCCTTGAGGACATGGGCACAGGGGAAAAGTTCCTGAACAGAACACCAATAGCTTATGCTCTAAGATTAAGAATTGACAAATGGGACCTCATAAAATTACAAAGTTTCTGTAAGGCAAAGGGCACTGTTAAAAGGACAAAACGGCAACCAACAAATTGGGAAAGGATATTCACCAACCCTACATCTGATAGAGGGCTAATATCCAATATATACAAAGAACTCATTTCAAACTCTTAAGTCTTAATTTAAAGCATTTAATCTACTTTGAATTGATTCTGTGTTGGATAAGAGATGCTATCTACATAATTTATTTTTGAGGCATGGTCTTACTGTGTAGTCTGACCCATCCTAGAGCACACTACCAGGAGTAGGATAGCCTGGAACTCACAGAGATCACCCACCTTTGGTATCTAACTGCTGGGATTGAAAGTCTCTAGTTGTTGCTTTTTTTTTCCTATATGGGGATAGCCAGTTTCCAAACATTGTTTGTCGAAGAAGCTGTCTTTAATCTACTGTAAATATTAGACACACTCTTTGGAAATTAGATGGCAATGGCTGTGTGAATTTACTTCTAGGTCCTCTAGTCTATTTATTTCACTGGTACACATGTCTGTATCCATACCAATATTATTCTGTAGGGTTTTGTTTTTCTTTGCTTTGTTGGCTTTTGTTTTCTGTTTTGTTTTTGTTTGGTTTGGTTTGATTTTGCTCTGGTTATTGTTACTGTGGCTTTCAAGTGTAATTTGAGACCCAGCATTTTAATCCAGCCAAAATTGTTCTTTAATGTTTAGTATGTCTTTAATTATTTGGGGCCCTTTTATTTCATATAAATTTTGAAATTCTTATTCCCCTCCAAGTTCTGTGAGGAAAGTCATTGGGACTATGATTGTGGTTGTGTTGAAACTGAAGATCACTGTCATTTACACAACAGTGTTTCCTCCATACATGGTCATAAGAGACCTTCCCATTTGTTAGTGTCTCAAGTGAGTTCTTCCTTTAATGTAATAGTTTATTGTGAATGTCTCTTCTGTGGCTAATGCTACCCTAAATATTATATTTTATTTTCATGTTGATTTGATTTATGTACGTAAAAGAGTAACTTGATGGTCACATGCTGCAATTTATATAGAGGGATCAGAGGAAATCACTCTGGACATGTTTAGACTTCAACATGTTGAAGTAGGATCATTCACTGTTTCTGCCATGATGTATCCTTGAGAATATCTGTCATAAATTCTTCAGTACTAGCATCCTATCTCTGCATCTCATCTCTCTGTAGGGATATGATGCATTGTATTTCTACTTCTGACTTTTTGTATGAATCCCAGGGATCAAACAAAATTCTCTAGTCTTACATGTCAAATGCCTATACGTTGTGTCATTTCACTGGCCCTGTGTATTTTACATTTTTTTCTTTTTCTTTTTACTTTTTTATTGGATATTTTCTTTATTTACATTTCAAATTTTATCCCTTTTTCTGGTTTCTCCTCTCTCAGAAACCCCCTATACCATACCCCCTCCACCTGCTTCTATGAGGGTGTTCATGCATCCACCCACATACACCTGCCTCCTCACCCTCAAATTCCCCTACACTGGGACATCTATCTAGCCTTCTTAGGACCAAGGATCTTTCCTCCCATTGACACCTGACAAGGTCATCCTCTACTACATATGCAGCTGGAGCCATGGGTACTCATTGTTTGGTGGCCTAGTCCTTGGGAGCTCTGGGGGTGGGGGTCTGGTTGGTTGATATTGTAGGGATACATCCATACACAGTCATCAAACCCTGACTCTATTGTGGCTGTCAGGAAGTGTTTGCTGAAAGGAATCTGAAACAGCTGTCTCCTGAGAGGCTCTACCAGAGCCTTACAAATACAGAGGCAGATGCTTGCAGCCAACCATTGGACTGAGTGTGGGGTCCCCACTGGAGGAGTTATAGAAAAGATTGAAGGAGCTGAAGGAGTTTGCAACCCCACAGGAAGAATGACAATATTTTACTATTTTTATTTCTAAGTTTTGCACTTTAAGAAATCATTTCTTTGTAAACATTTTCATTGTTTGATTATTTCACACATGTAAGCAGAGTGTTTTGATCATATAAATCTCTATTAGCCTTTCAACTCTTCCCAGACCTCACCACATATCCACCCAACTTCGTGCCTTCTTTTCATAGGATACTGAATCCAATCAGTGTTGTTCTTATGTGCATGTGCTTAGGGTCATCTGCTGACAAATGGACAAAATATTTGTGGCAAATTGTTGAAAAAATTGACTCTCTCTACCTCAGTTCACTTCAATTGTCAAGGGTCCTCAGCTTCATATACCCCTCTGCCATCTATGTTGGAATTTTGGCTGTTTTCACCTTATAGGTCAATTATAGGCAACCACAGTCACTGTGAATTCATGTATGCAATTTCTCTTATGTACTCAGAAGTCACTGTTTATCAACATTCCTCCTTGAACTCTTGCTCTTAAAGTCTCTCCACACTATCTTCTACAGTGTTCCACAAGCCATGGGGGAGTACAGGACATTTTATGAAGGCCAGGGTACTCCAGAGTTACTTCTCCTGTACTTGTACTCTGACCAACAGTAAAATGTCTATGTGATTCCCATTTGCTACAAAATGAAACTTATCTGAAAAGGGTTGAGAAGATCACTAATCTGTGGATCTGTGCATCTGAGATAAGTAATTAGAAGGCAGTTTGACAATCTGTCTATTAAAATAAAACAAACCAACAGTAATAGGTTCTCCCCTAGTGTCCATTACCTCTTCTGCCACTGGTACTTTGCCAGGTTTACAGTACAAGGCATAAGCTCAATCAGAAAGCAACTGCTACTCTCCTAACATTCACACCACACTGGCACCAATGTTATATCCTGCCAGGTCAGTCACTAGTTGTAGCTCTCGGGGGTTTGTGGCTGGGTAAAATCATTGATGATGTTTTTTCATGCTAGGCAGTTTCTATAGCACGTGCTGTTATTATGGGTAACAGTGTCTGCTAGGGAGGAATTTCTCAGACCATTACCAGCTCCATTGCTCATGCCCTGTGCTTCTGATGTGTGGTGTCTTCAGCTGCAAGGTCTTACCATCTAATTATTGTGAGTAACTAAAAGCAGTGAGGACAGTCTGTTTTGTTTTGGACATCTGTGTGAACTTTTTGATAAACAATTCAAAGGCGGCAGGGGGGAAATACTGAAGCTGGCAATGTAATTTGTAATTTACAACTAATCAAAAATAATCATAAAGTCCCCGTATAGAGGGGTTTCATCCAAACTTTTGTTGGGTATGCATATGTGAAAGAGACTCAACTACCACATTTTCATGTGGCTTTTTCAAATATCCTTAGTGTTTGTCATCCCTGCTCTATTCCATCTTCTTTTCCACACCCCCAAACCTGTCCCAAGTTAAACCTTTCCCCACAGTATCCCCTTCCTCTCTCCATACCACAGTGTTCTAACCTCCTTCCCTTCAGAGTCCCCTAACAATGGCCTCTTTGTACTTGCCTGATTTCTTTTTCTTTTTTCTTTTTTTATTTGATATATTCTTTATTTACATTTCAAATGATTTCCCCTTTCCTGGATCCCCCTTCCCCGAAAGTCCCATAAGCCCTCTTTCCTCCCCCTGATCCCCAATCAACCCCTTCCTACTTCCCTCTCTTGGTATTCCCCTACACTCCTGTATGGGACTTTTCCAGGACTCCAAGTTAATCACACATGTCTAAAGATTTAAAGCTAAGATCTACATAAGAAAGAGCACATAAGATTGTTTTTAAGGGGATTGTATCTCCTCACTACATATAATTTTTTCTCCAGATGCACTCATTCACATGCAAATATCAAAAACTTATTCTTTGCACCAAATAAATTTTTATTATGCATATATACCGCACTCTTAACATTCAGTCATTTTCTGATGCATATCTGGGCTATTTCCATTTCCTAGCTATTGTGAATAGAGCAGCAATGAGTCAGCAATGTAGTAGGTTATAGAGCACTTCCAGTCTATACGTCAAGGAGTGGTATAGCTGGGTAATATGGTAGGTTTATTTATAGATTTATGGGGATCCTTCACATTGACTTTCATAATGGTTACCCCAGTTTGTACTCCTTTTACCAAGGTACAAGTATTGACCATTTCCATATTCTAGCCAGAATTTCATTTCATTTCATCTCTTGATTGACAGCTGTTTGATCACAGTGCAATAGAATTTCAGAGTAGTTTTCATCTGCAGAGTACATGCTGAGCTGTTTCTTCAGCATAAGTCCATTCTTATTTACACAAAAATTATTGCATTCTTTATTGTCATCATTATTTCTAATATCTTTCTTTCCATAATTTAGAGCAGAAGATGCCAAGATTAAAGTTTGTTTATGATGATAGAAAGGAGCCATGTGCGTACCTATGTGTGTACTTTCATTCTGAGTTCATTGCCAGTGTCCTTCAGTCAAATTCAAGCAAGGACTCTTACAGTAAATGAGAACACTGTGTTCATTTCCAGGACATAATGATGATGTATGTAATCCCACATACCTTAACCAACTCAGCTTGTCATCTACTGGTGTCCCTGTTAGGGCCTTCTCTTTTATTTTAAAAGCATGCTATGTGAGGTACAGCTAGAGTAGAGAGACTTAATTTCCTCTGGTTTTCATGACACCCATGGGTACCTTATCTCTGAGGAATCAAAAGACAATAACTTGGTTCAGAAAGGTCACATTAGAAGAATCAGGGTACAAAATATGTCAGAGTAACACTGATCTTGACCCTCAGCCTGCACTAGATAGTCTTCAGCATTCCTCAGTATCCCTGCATTTTGGGGCAATTGGGTGCATTCAGGATGGTATGGCCACCCAATGCCCTATCCTGGAACAAGCATTTACAGGCCACCTTCTAGGACAAAGCACTATGCAACTAAAAATTTCTCAGGGCTATACTTTGAAAAAACTAGTGTTCTAGGTTATGCAAGAAAGAATTGCATTTATATGTCTATTGCTTTAAGGAAGACTTAAGAAATAGTATCATTAGCAGATTTTGGCAACTGAAATACTTCTCATTCTTAATAGAGGGAAAAATATGGAAGACATTGAATAAAGTAACTTGTGTATTTATAGATAACAAGTTACATGAAAAGAGATATTTTCTGATTGAAATATTCTTTGAAAAATATAATTTTCTTTAAAATTATAAACTATATTAGCCAAAATCTTGCACATAAAATAAATATTCTTTAAGTGTTTACAGTTAGAGGTTGTGCAGATAACCCTGATGTATAGTATTTATAAACAAAAAAAATGAGATGCCCATCTTCTCTGTCCTTCTATAGATCTATCTATATTTTCCCTCCTGTACAAGGCAAGATCAACTTCAGAGACAAATATCCAACTCTTAAGGTCTTAAGGTCTTTTGAAGTTAAGAAATGGGGATGAATATACTTTCATAAGATAGTTATTTCTGGAGAGGGCCCAAGATTTGGAAAGATCTTTGTAGGAAGTTAGATGTTTGTTATTTAAGCCATCAATATGTTATTTTCTTTGATACTTGTTTTTCTTATTTTTTATTCGATATATTTTTTATTTACATTTCAAATGATTTCCCCTTTTCTAGATCCCCACTCCCCAAAAGTCCCATCAGCCTCCTTCCCTCCCCGTTTTCCCACCCAACCCTTCTCACTTCCCTGTTCTGGTTTTGCCCTATACTGCTTCACTGAGTCTTTCCAGAACAAGGGGCCACGCCTCCATTCTTCTTGTACCTCATTTGATGTGTGGATTATGTTTTTGGTATTCCAGTTTTCTAGGTTAATATCCACTTATTAGTGAGTGCATACCATGATTCATCTTTTGAGTCTGGGTTACCTCACTTAGTATGATGTTCTCTAGCTCCATCCATTTGCCTAAGAATTTCATGAATTCATTGTTTCTAATGGCTGAATAGTACTTCATTGTGTATGTATATATATATATATATATATATATATATATATATATATCACATTTTTTGCATCCACTCTTCTGTTGAGGGATACCTGGGTTCTTTCCAGTTTCTGGCAATTATAAATAGGGCTGCTATGAACATAGTGGAACATGTATACTTGTTTTTCTACCTTTGGCTTTGATGCTCAGCATTTGACATATCTACAAGCCCTGCTTTATATTAGTTTCAACCATACCTCAAGTCTTTCCATAGGGAAGAACACAGGCCTAAACTTTCCTGATGGACACCATCCCAGCCTGGCCCTGCTGCTCAGCACAAGAGGAGCTTCCAGGTTTCTAACTCATGCTCACCGCCTACATACTACTTGGTGCTCCTGCAGACAACTGGCTTTCCTCCTTGACAAGTCTGTACCTGGCTCTGGGGGCTTGAGAACAGTAACAGTGGTTCCTGTGAATTCTCTAAGAGGGAAACATTTCTCTAAGAGGGAAGCATTTCCTATCTGACATGGGGGCCTCACCCACAATGTGAGGCCACACAATTGAGAAGGATCCTTCCTCACAGTGTTTTTTTTTTCTTTGTAGCTATACTGATATTTTATTTGCACATTAAGTAAACTAATTCACTGAACATTTTGTTGTTAATTTATTTTTTTCTTTATTTTTTCTTTTCACACAGAGTTTTTATTAGTTTGGGGAATGCACTTGTACATCTTTAAACTTCCAAAGAGACTGAGGAGATACATAATAGAACATAAGGCCTGGAAGGGCAGGATGAGGCCAGATACATGAGGATAGAGAGCTCTGGGAAGGAAGAAGAGGAAGGAAATGTTTCCTATGACTTGGGATCAGTGGATGTATTTTGTTTTTGTTTGATTTTAGAGGCTTTGTCTCATATAGTAGGCCAGACTCTTGTAGGTATAAGGGAAAATGACCCTGAGATTCCATGTTACACCAATCAGAATGGCTAAGCTAAAAAAATTCAAGAGGCCAGGTAGTGGTGGCACACCTATTTAATCCCAGCACTTCGGAGGTAGAAACAGGTGAATTTCTGAGTTCAAGGCCAGCCTGGTCTACAGAGTGAGTTCCAGGACAGCTAGGGGCTACAAAGAGAAACCCTATCTCAAAAATTTAAAAAAAAATTAAGTGACAGCAGATGCTGGTGAGGATGTAGAGAAAAGGAAACACACCATCTAGCTGACAGAGTTGTAAATTTGTATAACTATTCTATTCTGGATACCAATCTGCCAGTTCTTCAGAAAACTGGAAATAGTTCTACCTGAAGACCCAGATATACAGCTCCTGGGAATATACCCAAAAGATATTCCACAATATCCCAAAGACATGTGCTCCATTATGTTCATAGCAGCCTTATTCATAATAACCAGAAACTGGAAACAACATTGATGCCCCTCAGCCAAAGAATGGATAAAGAAAATGTGGTTCATTTACATACTGGAATACTATTCAGTAATTAAAAACAAGGGCATCATTAATTTTGTAGGAAAATGAATGGAACTAGAAAAATCATCCTGAGCGAGGTAACCCAGACCCAAAAGGACATGCATATTATGTACTCACTAATAAGTGGATATCACCCAAAAAGTACAAAATGTCCTTGATACATTCCACAGACCCTAAGAGCTTGGGGAATCTTATGGAACAGTTGGGGAAAGGATTGAGGGCCCTGGAAGAGATAGGATCTCCACAGAAAGACTAACAGAGTCAAATAACCTGGACCCTCTCAGAGACTGAACCATCAACCAAAGAGCATACTCTGGCTGTACTTAAGCCCTATGCACATATGTAGCAGATGTACAGCTAGATCGTGATATGGGTCCCACAGCAGTTGGAGTAGTGGCTCTCCCTCAAGCTGTTGCTTGTGTGGATTCCATTCCCCAACTGGCCTGCTTTATCTGGCCTCACTGGGAGAGGACGCACCTAACCATGCAAAGATGTGATGTGCCGTCGGGGTTGGGAGATATCAAGAAGAGCCCTCACCCTCTCAGAAAGAAAGAGAAGGAGATGAGAGAGGGACTCTGTGAGGAGGGACCAGAAGAAGGACAGTCATCAGGATATAAAATTAAGGCAGGATATAAAATGAAAAACGTTCAATGCCATTATTATTTTTATTTTCATTGAAAGAAGTATACGTGGGGCACAAAATGTAACACAGATACCTTATAATTTTGTTTATTACTTTTTTCTTGAGATTATACTATATTTGCAACATTTCATATTTGTATATATTTATAAATTAATCTATACAATGTTAACTAATATGTAAGTTTTCAGGGATGACCATTGGTATTAGACAAACAATTGTGCTCTTCCATAGGGAAGATTGTTTCTCCTGATTCCAGTATTCCTTCGTTGCCTGCAGTTCTTTATGTAGGGTTGAGGCCTCATGGAATTTCCCTTTAATGCCTTTATTAAATTTATTCTCTGACAATTTCATTAACTTTATGATGAACTCTGATTAACATCCTCCCATACTCTCTTGCCTCATCATGCAACCCTGCCTCAGTCCCCTGTGCTCCATAGATCCACTTCTTACATTCTTGCCTCTTTGTTTTGTGATCCCCTGAGTTTAACTAGGATCATCTATGTGACTCTGAGCTTTGTTGAATGATCCTTTAGTTTTTCATCCAGTAGTTTCTGAGTTTAGGAATATCCAATAGAGCTTGGTGGCCTCATATTAACATATTAACTGCACTTCCTCCCAAATTCATCAGTATCTATGAGATCATGATTGAAATGGGTGAGTCATGCTTCAAAGATAGCATCTCTCTATATTCCAACAGTCATATTCCTTATGGTCCCTTTCCTTTATTACCTGCCATGAAGAGGGTGTATAAATATGCTGGTTTGGGATATGTATTCAACTGGCACTTTTTCTCAGTACTCTGAGCAACTGTGCTCACCGTGATTGACTGCAAAGAAAAGATTCTCCATGAAGGCTGGGGTTAGAATGTGTCTATGGATATGTACATAATAAACATTTAGAAAACAGTTTTGGGCCATGTTAATTTAGGTAAACAACAGTAGTGATTTCTTCCATGTCTAAGACCTCCTCAGTCATGGAATTTTGAACAGATTTATAATGCTAGGAATAAATTCTCTTTTGTGGAGGGAGCTCAAATCCAATTATAGAGTCATTGGTTCCCCTCCCTTAACTTATGCTACTATTACACTGGTATATAAATCTTGTCTGAATGGTTGGTGTTGTAGCCATTGAATTCACATCTAAGTAAGACTCTGGACAACTCTCTTCACCTGTAATCCTTAATAGCACTGCCTGACATTATGAAAGCTGTCCAGCAAAGAAGAAGTGCCCAGTGCAGTTCCTCTTGATTTCTCTTTTTCTTGTAATCAAGTGTGTGGTGGCTTCACTTGATTATACTTGATAATACTAGGAGCTTAAGTAGTATTTCTGGTGGTCACCTGTTGCCGCCAGCGGCCACATACGAACCGGAATACCTGGAAGAGAATTCTGAGGTTAACGGGAAGGGGGCGAAAGAGAAATGAGTCAAGAGGACAGTTGCCCATAGAGACCTACTTTACTATCAATTAGCCAATATTTATAATCTTTGGAAAAACCACCCTGCCCCCCCAAATGGCCGAGAGTTCGTAGGATCTTCTTCTCGGCGGGTTGTCAGCTTTCAGTCAAGCAGTTTTCTGCTGGTCTCCGGGTGGAGCTGCGCTGAGGCCTTGGTAGTTAAGGCTGTATTGTTCTCAAAGGAACTAGGGCCAGAGATAACGCCAGGGGAAGGGTGGAGGCTGTAGGCCAGGAATGCCGCAGCTTGAATAGGCCGGAGATAACGCCTGGGGAAGGGTGGGGGTTGCCAGCCAGGAGGGTCACAGCTAAATGCTGTGGGGGGAAGGGACAGTCACCAAGAAAAATTACAAGAGTAGTTATTGTTATGGAACATCTCTGGAGTTTCCCTGACTTACAACTCATTGTGAGATATTTCTGGCTCCTCAATTTTTAATAATTACTGGCTTTAAAAGCAGCATGCCCAGCCATTCAGTTTATCTGTCTTAGTGTGTGTTGCCTGTATGCACTCTGTTTTTTCTTTTTTCTTTTAAATAAAATATAGTCATGCCAGTTTTCAATATATTTTTATTGGCTGACAAAACAGTACTTTTATTAAGACCTTTTATATATGCTTTATTCTAATTAACCCTTTTTCGTGCCCTCTAGACTTCCCCATCTCCCCAACCCTATCCCTATACACTGAGTATTCTCCACCTCTATGTCCATGTTATCTATATTTTGATATTTCCCCTCTACTAAGTCATTTTCCATTCCCAATGGTCTCTTTCCAGTTTTCTAGTATCAACCTGATTTAAGTCAAATCTACAAATCTAACATTTCAAAGCTAGGATCCTTGTAAAAGAGAGAAGTTTGTAACATTTCTTCCTGGACCTGGACTATGTCACTCAGAATTTTCTACCTCTATGTATTTACCTTTGAATTTCAATCTTTGCAAGTGAATGAAATTCTGTTGATTGTATGTACCACAGTTTCATTGTACAGTCACCAGAGGATGGATGTCTGGACTGACTTCATTTCCTAGCTCTTGGGAATAGGACAACAGTAAATATGGATGAGTTAGTAGCTCTTTAATGAGATATAGAATCCTTTCAGTACACGCCCACTGGTGGTACAGCTGGATCATGGTATAGTTCTACTACTAGTATTTTGTGGAACTTTCACACTAATTTCCACAGTGCCTGCACCATGTTACACTCCCCTCAACAATGGGTAAGTGTTGTGCTTTTCCCATCTTACCATAATGTATTTCCATTTCTTGATAAACAGCCATTCTGGCTTCAGTGAGATGGATTCTAAAAATTGGTTTTAGTTATGTGTCTCTGATGGCTAATGAGATTAAATACCTTATTTCTTTTGGGAATTCTCTGTTCAAATTCATAACTCGGTTTTAATTGGAAAGTTTATTTTGTTAATGTTTACTTTACTTTTGTTGGTATGTACTAGCATAGGCCTTCCACACTAAGTTACAGTTGTGTAGATTGGACTTCATGTGGGATTTCAATGAGTGGGAGCATGCACCATCTCTGATTCAGTTGCCTGATTTTGGGACACTTCTTACTAAGCTGCCTCACCTAGCCATGGTAGGAAAGGATGTACCCAGACTTTATTTCACCTTGATATACTATGCCTGGTTGTTATTCACTGAAGTAAGGTGGAGAGTAAGGTGGGGAGACCATCATCCATACACCCACCCCACTTAAAATAGACTATAAAAAAGAATTAAATATATTTCCACAGTCCCTTCCAAGCACATTCCTCTGGTGACACATGATGTTCCATAGTAAAGTTTCTACCATCTTCTAAAGAAATCATTTAGAAACTGAAAATGATATATTTGCTTTTTGGAGAGGTTTATGTCAAAAACAATTATCTTTATCAATGGTTCTCATTTTTATGCAGCTTTCCTAATTTAGAAATCTACCGTTTTCATGTAGACTTTCTATCCTTTCATTTCAGTGCAGTACTTAATGCCCTTTGCTGTCTCCATACTCATCACTCTCTTTTGCTTTCAAAACTTCATTCTTTGCATTTTCCTTCTTTCTCTATCGTGTCTTTCTTCTCTATCTCTATCATATCTTCCTGGGTCATGTTTCTTTTTATTGAATATTTTCTTTATTTACATTTCAAATGTTATTCCCTTTCCCAGTCCCCGACCCAGAAACCCCCATCCCATCCCCCCAACTCTGCTACTAAGAGAGTACTCACTTACGCACCCACCCACTCCTACCTCCCCACTCTGGCATTTTCCTAAAATGGGGCATAGAGCTTTCACAGGACCAAGGGCCTCTTCTCCCATTGATGCCCAACAAGGCCATCATCTGCTACATATGCAGCTGGAGTCATGGATTCCTCTACGTGTACTCTTTGGTTGGTGGTTTAGTCCTGGAGAGCTCTGGGGGTTCTGGATGGTTGATGTTGTTTTTCCTATGGAGTTGCAAACCCCTTCAGCTCCTTCAGTACTTTCTCTAACTCCTCCATTGGGGGCCCTGTGCTCAGTCCAATGGTTGGCTGCAAGCATCCACCTCTGTATTTGTCAGGCTCAGGCAGAGCCTTTCAGAAGACAGGTGCATCAGGCTCCTGTCACCAAGCACTTCTTGGCATCTACAATAGCGCCTGGGTTTGGTGACTGTATATGGGATAGATGCCCAGGTGGGGCAGTCTCTGAATGTTATTATATCCTAGCAATCAATGATTAATGTTTTAACTAGAGTACAAGTCATTCCTATAAAAAGTCAATCTGGTATAGTTTATTACAGGTTATTTATTTAAACTATCTTTTATTTTCATTTATCCCATTTTGACAAAACAGAAATAAGAAGACCACAGAGACCAAGTTTATCACTGGTACTTGAAAGTTTGATGTGACATTCAGTATTCAAATCCATAAACTCAACCTTCCTTTGGCAATATTTTCCTACTAAAACAAAATATCATCTGACTTATTAAAAACATAATTCTACATGACAACAGAGATTGTTTCTCTGTTCAACAGGTACTGTTTAAGATTAATTTAGAAATTCAAATAATGCAAATTTGTGAATATAAATTAATGACATAATTCATGTAGATATCATTCTATAGATGTCATTGTGTTCTTTCCCAAGTATGAATAATCTTGCTTGGAAGGGCTATCTATGATGAGTGAATTCTACCTTATATTCTCTTCTACCCGTACATTTATTATTTTTCTATCAATTCCTCTGTACATAAACTGTTATTAGTCCCAGGATTAGACAACCATTAATTCTAAATATCATAGTGATTTTCAAAATGGCTATTTGAGATAAAATGAAATTTGTCTTTCTGAGTCTGAGGTATTTTTCTTTACAATACTCTGTTTAAAAGATTTTGATGTGAGTTTTATAATTTCACTTATCTTTAAGGCTGATTAAACTTTCATTATGTCAATTTACCATATTTTTAATATTCATCAATTCTGTTGATGGTCATCTAAGTTGAACCTTTATCTAAGTTATTGTAAATAATGCCCAAATAAGCACAGATATGGGAATATCTCTGTGGCTTTCTGAATAGGATGATAGAGGTAAATCATGTGATATTTCAGGTTTTTTGCTCATGAATTATAGTGATTTTTATAACAGCTGCATATCAAACAGCCATTTTGAAAATCACTATGGTAGTGAATTCAAAAATATATTTATATATATTAGATGCAATTTTATACATAATTTCATGGTACATGGGTATATACTATTTGCATGGAGGAATTGAAAATACAACAAAAATAATAATGTATATGTATGGAAAATATCACAGTGAAGCCATTATTTTGTACATCATCTAAAATTAATGAAAATTTAATTAAAGTAAAAGAAGTAAGTCATAAGAAGAAATATACAGGTGAAGAAAAACAATTTTCATCCATCTGTCCAAACAGGTACATATCCATTAATGAGCACATTGCTAAGGACATTTGTAGTGATCTTCATCCTATATAACCGGTACTTTCTTTACAGAGAAACAAGAACCTTGGACTTTGGTTTTGTTGAGGTCAGTTTCTAATGATAGAATTGAAATAAAAACCTACCTGTATATGTGATAGCAGAATGGCACTTTGCTGGAAGAGCAATAACTATCTATAAAACATAATCAAACAATAAGCGATTGACTGAAAGATTGATTGGGTGGTAAGGTGTAGTATCCTATAAGCAGTACAAAACAGAGCAAGAGGAGGTACCACTGAAGCTGAAACTAAAAAAAGTGGAGTTATCCATTGAAGGATCTGGAAGAGTTATGGAGGCCACAAATTGGGTTAGACAGAAGAAATTGACAGTAGTGATTGAAATTGTCATCATTATTGAAATATTGATGAGAATAAAAAGTTTGGCTCTGTTTAGGACAGAAGAAAGATAGGCTCAAGATAGAGAAATGAATCTATTCTTATTTACTTGTGAGTTCACTGTTTAATATCAGGTTTGTTATGACAACTTTCTGCAAGAAAAACATGTCAAGAATGAAGATCATTTAGCAAGTGACCGAAAGGATCTAAGTATTTATAAAGATGTTTATATAGAAAGGTACATGCTTTCACCTCTTTGTTCACAGACAGATTCCTTAAGTCCAAAGTCAAATAAGGACTATGGCAATGCAATAGAACATGTGTTCCTACCTAGACCCTATTTTGTACCCCAATAATTATGGATATTTCTTGTCAATTAAGAGGGCTCAATCTCTTAAGAGGGCTCTCTTTCATTAAAAAAAAAAAACTCCACATGTATTGAAGTCTACAAGGCAAAACCATGTTTACTCTAGCTTCACAATATCTCAGGATACATTATGAAGATCTTTTTCTGAGCACTCAAATGGAAATGCCTATCCAGAAATAATGCCCTCTTTCTAAATTCGGGGATCTAAAACCTCAGAGTAGTGGTGGTGCTAACAACTTCTTTTCCCTAGAAACTTTCTTTAGAATTCCAATAACTTCTAAAACTAGAGCACTCTACATTATTGAATGACTGACATCATGAGAGTTTGCTATGGATCACCTTGTGGGACAAAGCATGACACACTGTTCTTTGTTCACAGATGGTATGTTGAATGTATTTATTGTTTGTGAGAGAAATTCAAAGAAAAGTATGGGTTTTGTTTCTAAATCACTTGGCCTTTAAAAGAGGGGAAATGAAATTAGATAAACTTCCACCATCTTACAGTACTCAATAAATAAGTCAAGGTCTGTGTTTTCCTTTTTTTTTTTGTAAGTGTGTTTCATTTTCTAGCAAAGGCTAGCCCAAACTTAAGTTTAAATATAATCTGCACAACCTTCACACTCATGTTAATTTTATCCCTCCTCCCTCTCAGTCCACCATGTTCTTGGTTTACAGGTGTCACTATAGCAAGCTGTAAGGGATGGGGTGCAGGTGTTTTGGGTAGAGCTGGATTTAGGAGCTTAGGGAATATCATCATTGCTTTCCCTTCCTTTCACAGCTTTCTTCTGACTTTTGAAGACCTTCATCGCTGCCCCTCTGCCCTCCTCATGCTGTTGAGGGCACAGTCTGCTCACTTCTTTTCTTCTTATACTTACATCCCAGCAAATGTTGCTAAATAAAAAATAGTGGAACTGCATTTTTTGAGCTCTGTTTTCCAAAGAGTACACTGATCACAATTCTTAATTTAATATTATTTCCAATTAGAAAGTGGATTTTTACTAAAACATTAAACTTTAATTAAGGGAGATGGCAAATCCCACACTAAAGGCAGATGTCTCATGATTTTATGATCTCTAACAAGCACTCTACTGTGTAAGGCGAGGGCTTGATGGCCAGAAATGGAGAAGTTCTGATAGCTGTTACCATGATATGCTCTCAATGGGATCAAAAGAAGAAGAAAGAAATCATCCCCCAATGTAAGAATCCTAATTCTGAAGCACAGCCAAGGCCATGCACCATCCTCTGGCTACTTCCCCATGGCACCTTCACCAAAACTGGGAAATTTATCAGACATTCCAGGGTTTAAAGTGTGTAGTTAAACCTTTAATCCTCATTAAAGTATTAGTTTATTCAGTTTCTCAGGTGTCTGCCCTGATGTCTTATCCAGTTAGTCAGGATCATTCTTGCTTTTCAATGACAACACTTTGGTGTGAGCCACATGGAGACCATAGATGTGAGCCTTAACTTACCATCTTTAAAAGGCAGGAGCATGAGAGAACAGAAATCAATTTCCCCCTCTGGCAGAGTGGTTAGACTCATCTGGGAGTAATTTGCTTTACACATCCCCCAAATCCCTGTAAACATTGTTTAAAGATGTATCATTGTTAGAACTATATGGTGGTAAGTGTGCTATTGGCATCAAGTTTAGAAGCCTGCTATACTTCCTACCTAATACGGGATTCTTTATCTAACCCCATGTCATAAGGGAGGATATGCGAGTTAATTCAGATTCATCCCAAGTCCTTGTGCCAACTTGAATTCACACAAATGGAAAAGTCAGCAATCTATTAAAGCATTGAACAAAAACAGACTGGGGGACACGTCAGATTGTATCTATGAATTAAAGAGAGATGTAATAAATATGGCATTTTTCCTGTATGGTGTGGATGGGCTGGTGTGGATAAGTAACACACTATTGTACACATCTGTGCCTTTAGATGCCAAGAAACAGCCAATGCAGGATACATAGGCTAAACAATGAACACTGCATCTAAGAAACGTAGGTACTGGGATTGGTATAAATACAGATATAACCTGTGAAGGAAAGGTCACTGTGACTTCAACAACAGACATCTTAATGTTATCTAATAGTGTCCATGTCAGGATGTCTCTTTTGAAAAATCTGGTCTAAGGAAGCATCCATAGCATGGGTTGTGGAGTATATATGTACTTAAGAATCAGTTCATCTTGAAAGACATGTATAACAACGTAGACCTATGTTTGGCAGGTGAGTATGGACCAGATTACAGGACCACAGGACAAGATGCAGTAATAAAATATGATGTGTCCAGATCTCAAACACCGTGAAGCTAATACATATCTGAAACTGATAATCAGAAAACCTGAAATATCATTTAATTATGATACTACTTCTCTTTATAGGTATATTTTGGCATTGCAAGAATCAGTGAGACTAAATATCTTACACACAGCATTACTTCCTTCTATTCAGTATGGCTGGGACTGTTATGTGTTAAAATTATATCTATGTATAAAGTCTTACAGGGGCCAGTGGCCATATAAATATGATTTTTCTTATCAAATATTTATTTTTCTCTTAAAATATAAACACATGCAATGTCCAACCCAGAAACAAATTAAGGAGTATAGTGCTTAAAACTAGACTGCCATCCATAAATATTTTTCCCAGAGAGTGGAACATTAAAGAATTAGAAGTCCCCAGATGCAGAACTGTTGGGAAGGTGGAACACAGTCATCTTTAGGAAGGGAGAAATATCAACAACATCATTATGATGAGTCATTTAGTTTCACAAATTTTTCAAGTGAGAATTCTCTGCCTTGAATAATTGATATTTGGTTTCTCACAAAAAAAATCTGTGTCAAATGTCCTGAAAATTCATTCAGGTTAAAGAAAAGATTGTTTATGATTTATAGTTACTTGTACCTCATGTAAAGAATTTAACATGAGAAATAATCGTTTTAAGGGGTCTTGTTTCAGCTGAAAATAAGACAGGTCCACAAGCTCTTGGGAAGCAGGAAGAGCCCAGCTAAGGACTGGGCAAAGAGACAATCCATATCACTGTCACTTGACTTTGGATAGGATGACTCTGGCCAAAGGCAATGAGATAAAAGTACATGACTGTACTCAGTGTGCTCAGCTAAATCAGTTTTGTTCCAGCTGACTGATGGGAACAAAATTTCATAATTAATTCTGATATTAAATAAAGCATGCATGGGTCACTAATAACAGGAATATACACATTCCCTGTTCTTTTTTATACTACAACTAATTGCCGTTTTCGTCTCATTATGTGATTCATGTGTCACAAACCACATATAACCTATCTTACTATTGGTTTCAAAATCCCTACCTTTCTGATATTTATGGATGTTAAGAAGTAACATTTTCCTTTAAGCATGTCCTAAGCTATTACCTCTGTCTAGAAGCCACTCACTGATTTTTTTCACATTATCACCATTAAATTATTCAAGACCATGGTACCTTCTCCAAAAGGCTGCCTAGTTCTCTGAACAGGATACTGCCTTCAATCCATGATGTTATTGTTCCTGTTAATAAAGTATTATTCTTCCCATAAATAACTCTCTGGCATCTGATAGATTTTAGTAGGGTTTTATAGACTCTCAAATTAAAAAGTGACCTAAACAATACCTGAACCAAAGCATTATTCAAACTGAATGTGCATTCAGCAGAGGTTGCAGTTCATATGATATGCCCCTTAAAAAAGTTTTCCACAGATTTACGGGGCGGCGGCGGCGGCGGCGGCGGCGGTAGCAGTGGCTGCTCCAGCTGAAGGGCCATCAGCAGTGGAACCAAGGCGACACAGGGTCCAGTTAGGCCCTGCGCCCACGACCACTGACCTTCGCTGACCAGCCGGGCGGCAAGCAACTGCGGTTCTGCGGAGCCTTTCGCTGCACGGAAGCCACTTCAGAACTCGGCTGCCCGCCAGTCAGGAGAGACTCACCGCCATCTTGATCCCGGGCTCCAGAGATCGGTCAGACTGAGGTACACAAACATAATCCTAGGCCCAACACCGCAGGGGTCTGAGCCAGACGGGCGTTGGCCTGCACCCAGGCCCTGGGCTGTTCGAGTGGCCATCGGGGCGCCAACCCAGCCAGGAGTTTTTTTTTTTGCCCCGGCCGGTGCACGCGCCGCCATTTTGCCTACAGGAGCCAGAGTGCTCGGGAGGGCAGAGACTGCTAACAAGCGTAGCCTGAGGCTAACAAAACGGGGGTCTAGGCCCCAAAAGGCACAGGACTGACCCCAAGAACTGGGCGGCTTGGTGGGCCATCTGTGTGTCAACCAGCCCAGGAGGTTATTAGCACAACAGACTCTCCCGGTGCTTTCGCGGAGCGCGGACGCGCACGCCCGCCATCCGGGTCACCTGGCGGACCCAAATAACAGACATAGCCCTAGGGGAACTTTGCTCGGACCTTGGCCTCCCAGGCGTTTGCCTGGACTCAGGGCCCAGGCGACAAGGCTAACCTAGTGTGCGCCAGCCCGGTTGGGGGAAATCGGCTGCCCAGCGGAGTGAGCGGAGCACAGGGGAGGTCACAGCAACATTCACCTTCGGAGCTCCCTGGGGGTGCACACGGGTTCCACCTGGTCCACAGACACAATCTGGGGCAAAGCCTCAGGCAGAAGCCCCCAGCTCAAATCTCTCCGCTTCAGATCAGCCTGGGTGGCCGCCACATCTCCAGGTCCCTCAAGAGGCTAGTGGGGGCTTCCGGGCGGCCAGCTGGGAAAAGTCGGTGTGCTCCGATAAATCCTGCGGGCCCCAGCGGGAGCCTTCAGGTGCCTGCTTTGGGATCTGAACAGCCTGGAAAACAGCACCCTGTCTATAGGCAGTGCAGAGTGTAAGCTGTGCACCAGAGGCCAACGGGGAAGGGGCAGCTTGCACTGGTGAGTCCAGCACTGACAAGACCAAGTAACACCAGTGAGAGCTAGATGGCAAAAGGCAAACGCAGAAACGTCACTAACAGAAATCAAGGCAATATGGCAACATCTGAACCAAATTCTCCTCTACCAGCAAGTCCTGGATACCCCATCACACCAGTAAAACAAGATTTGGATTTAAAATCACTGGTCATGATGCTGGTACAGGAACACATGAAGGTCATTGAGGAGAAAATGGATCAAAAGTTAGAAGCCCTTGCAAGGGAAACACAAAAATCATTGAAAGAAATCCAGGAGAATACAAAAGCCAACAAGGAGGAAATGCAAAAAACACTTAAAGAAATACAGGAGAACTTTGCTCAACAGGCTGAGGTCATGAAAGACGAAACACAAAAATCTCTTAAAGAAATACAGGAGAACTTTGGTCAACAGGCTGAGCTCATGAAAGAGGAAACACAAAAATCTCTTAAAGAATTACAGGAAAACACAAACATGCAAGGGAAGGAGCTAAGCAAAACCATCCAGGATCTAAAATCAGAAGTAGAAACAACTAAGAAAACTCAAAGGGAGACAACTTTGGAGATAGAAAGCCTTGGGAAGAAATCAGGGGACAGAGATGCAAATATCAACAACAGAATACAAGAGATAGAAGAAAGAATCTCAGATGCTGAAGATTCCATAGAAACCATGGACTCAACAGTTAAAGAAAATGCAAAGTGCAAAAAGCTTGTAACCCAAAATATCCAGGAAATCCAGGACACAATGAGAAGACCAAACCTAAGGATTATAGGCATAGATGAGAGTGAAGATTTACAACTTAAAGGGCCAGCAAATATCTTCAATAAAATTATGGAAGAAAACTTCCCTAACCTAAAGAGAGAGATGCCCATGAATATACAAGAAGCCTACAGAACTCCAAACAGACTGGACCAGAACAGAAATACTTCCCGTCACATAATAATCAAAACACCAAATGTTCTAAACAAAGAAAGAATACTAAAGGCAGTAAGAGAAAAAGGCCAAGTAACATATAAAGGAAGACCTATCAGAATCACAGCAGACTTTTCACCTGAGACTATGAAGGCTAGAAGGTCCTGGGCAGATCTCATGCAGACTCTAAGAGAACACAAATGCCAACCAAAACTACTATATCCAGCAAAACTCTCAATCACCATAGATGGAGAAACTAAGATATTTCACGACAAAACCAAGTTCACCCAATATCTATCCACAAACCCAGCCCTAAAAAGGATAATAGGAGGACAACACCAATACAAGGAGGGAAACTCCACCCTGAAAAAAGCAAGATAGTAACCTTTCATCAAACCCAAATAAGTTAAGCAATCAAATTTAAAAAATAACGTCAAAAATGATAGGAAGTAACAATCACTATTCCTTAATATCTCTTAACATCAATGGACTCAATGCCCCAATAAAAAGACACAGACTAACTGACTGGATACGTAAACAGGACCCTACATTTTGCTGCTTACAGGAAACACACCTAAGGGTCAAAGACAAACACTACCTTAGAGTAAAAGGCTGGAAGAAAATTTTACAAGCAAATGGTCTCAGGAAACAAGCTGGAGTAGCCATTTTAATATCAGATAAAATTGACTTTCAACCCAAAGTCATCAAAAGAGACTCTGAGGGACACTTCTTGCTGGTCAAAGGAAAAATACAACAAGAAGAACTCTCAATCCTGAACATCTATGCTCCAAATGCAAGGGCACCCTCTTTCATAAAAGAAACTTTATTAAAACTCAAAGCACACATTGCACCTAACACAATAATTGTTGGTGACTTCAACACTGCACTTTCCTCAATGGACCGATCAGGAAAACAGAAACTAAACAAGGACACAATGAAACTAATTGAAGCTTTGGACCAATTAGATTTAACTGATATATATAGAACATTCTATCCTAAAACAAAAGAATATACCTTTTTTTCAGCACCTCATGGTACCTTCTCCAAAATCGACCATATAATTGGTCACAAGACAGACCTCAACAAATATAAAAAGATAGAACTAATCCCATGCCTCCTATCTGATCACTATGGAATAAAAGTGGTCTTCAATAGCAACAGAAACAACAGAAAACCCACAAACACGTGGAGATTGAACAATACTCTACTCAATGACACCTTGGTCAAGGAAGAAATAAAGAAAGAAATTAAAGACTTTTTAGAACACAATGAAAATGAAAACACAACATACCCAAATCTATGGGACACAATGAAAGCAGTGCTAAGAGGAAAACTCATAGCCCTGAGTGCCTCCAAAAAGAAAATGGAGAGAGCATACATTACCAACTTAATGACACACCTGAAAGCCCTAGAACAAAAAGAAGCTATTTCACCCAGGAGGAGTAGAAGGCAGGAAATCATCAAACTCAGGGCCGAAATCAATCAAGTAGAAACAAAGAGAACCATACAAAAAATCAACAAAACTAGGAGCTGGTTCTTTGAGAAAATCAACAAGATAGATAAACCCTTAGCCAGACTGACCAAAGGGCACAGAGAAAGTATCCAAATTAACAAACTTAGAAATGAAAAGGGAGACATAACAACGGAAACTGAGGAAATCCAAAAAATCATCAGATCCTACTACAAGAGCCTGTACTCAACACAACTGGAGAATCTGGAGGAAATGGACAATTTCCTTGACAGATACCAAATACCAAAATTAAATCAGGACCAACTAGACCATCTAAACAGTCCCATAAAGCCTAAAGAAATAGAAGGAGTCATAGAAAGTCTTCCAACCAAAAAAAGCACAGGACCAGATGGTTTCAGTGCAGAATTCTACCAGACCTTCAAAGAAGAGTTAACACCAATACTCTTCAAACTATTCCACAAAATAGAAACAGAAGGAACACTACCCAATTCCTTCTACGAAGCCACAATTACGCTGATACCAAAGCCACACAAAGATCCAACAAAGAAAGAGAACTTCAGACCAATTTCCCTTATGAACATCGATGCAAAAATACTCAACAAAATTCTTGCCAACCGAATCCAAGAACACATCAAAACGATCATCCACCATGATCAAGTAGGCTTTATCCCGGGAATGCAGGGTTGGTTCAATATACGGAAATCCATCAATACAATCCACTACATAAACAAACTCAAAGAACAAAATCATATGGTCATTTCATTGGATGCTGAAAAAGCATTTGACAAAATTCAGCATCCTTTCATGCTTAAAGTCTTGGAGAGAACAGGAATTCAAGGCCCATACCTAAACATAGTAAAAGCAATATACAGCAAACCGGTAGCCAGCATCAAACTAAACGGAGAGAAACTTGAAGCAATCCCACTGAAATCAGGGACCAGACAAGGCTGCCCCCTTTCTCCTTATCTTTTCAATATTGTACTTGAGGTACTAGCTCGGGCAATTCGACAACATAAGGAGGTCAAAGGGATACAAATTGGAAAGGAGGAAGTCAAACTATCATTATTTGCAGACGACATGATCGTCTACCTAAGTGACCCAAAGAACTCCACTAGAGAGCTCCTACAGCTGATAAACAACTTCAGCAAAGTGGCAGGTTACAAAATCAACTCAAGCAAATCAGTGGCCTTCCTATACTCAAAGGATAAGCAGGCTGAGAAAGAAATTAGGGAAATGACCCCCTTCACAATAGCCACAAACAGTATAAAGTATCTTGGGGTGACTCTTACCAAACATGCGAAAGATCTGTATGGCAAGAACTTCAAGACTCTGAAGAAGGAAATGGAAGAAGACCTCAAAAAATGGGAAAACCTCCCATGCTCATGGATCGGTAGAATCAATATAGTTAAAATGGCCATTTTGCCTAAAGCACTATACAGATTCAATGCAATACCCATCAAAATCCCAACTCAATTCTTCACAGAGTTAGAAAGAGCAATTATCAAATTCATCTGGAACAACAAAAAACCCAGGATAGCTAAAACTATTCTCAGCAACAAAAGAAAATCTGGGGGAATCAGTATCCCTGACCTCAAGCAATACTACAGAGCAATAGTGTTAAAAACTGCATGGTATTGGTACAGTGACAGGCAGGAGGATCAATGGAACAGGATTGAAGATCCAGAAATGAACCCACACACCTATGGCCACTTGATCCTCGACAAAGAGGCTGAAAACATCCAATGGAAAAAAGATAGCCTTTTCAACAAATGGTGCTGGTTCAACTGGAGGTCAGCATGCAGAAGAATGCGAATTGATCCATCCTTGTCTCCTTGTACTAAGCTCAAATCCAAATGGATCAAGGACCTCCACATAAAGCCAGACACTCTGAAGCTAATAGAAAAGAAACTGGGGAAGACCCTTGAGGACATCGGTACAGGGAGAAAGTTTCTGAACAGAACACCAATAGCGTATGCTCTAAGAGCAAGAATTGACAAATGGGACCTCATAAGGTTACAGAGTTTCTGTAAGGCAAAGGACACCGTCAAGAGGACAGATCGGCAACCAACAAATTGGGAAAAGATCTTCACCAATCCTACATCAGATAGAGGGCTAATATCCAATATATATAAAGAACTCAAGAAGTTAGACTCCAGAAAACCGAACAACCCTATTAAAAAATGGGGTACAGAGTTAAACAAAGAATTCTCACCTGAAGAACTTCGGATGGCGGAGAAGCATCTTAAAAAATGCTCCACTTCATTAGTCATTAGGGAAATGCAAATCAAAACAACCCTAAGATTTCATCTTACACCAGTCAGAATGGCTAAGATTAAAAATTCAGGAGACAGCAGGTGTTGGAGAGGGTGCGGAGAAAGAGGAACACTCCTCCACTGCTGGTGGGGTTGCAAATTGGTACAACCACTCTGGAAATCAGTCTGGCGGTTCCTCCGAAAACTGGGCACCTCACTTCCAGAAGATCCTGCTATACCACTCCTGGGCATATACCCAGAGGATTCCCCACCATGTAATAAGGATACATGCTCTACTATGTTCATAGCAGCCCTATTTATAATTGCCAGATGCTGGAAAGAACCCAGGTATCCCTCAACAGAAGAGTGGATACAAAAAATGTGGTATATCTACACAATGGAGTACTATTCAGCCATTAGAAACAATGAATTCATGAAATTCTTAGGCAAATGGATGGAGCTAGAGAACATCATACTAAGTGAGGTAACCCAGACTCAAAAGGTGAATCATGGTATGCACTCACTAATAAGTGGTTATTAACCTAGAAAACTGGAATACCCAAAACATAATCCACACATCAAATGAGATACAAGAAGAAAGCAGGAGTGGTCCCTGGTTCTGGAAAGACTCAGTGAAACAGTATTTGGCAAAACCAGAACGGGGAACTGGGAAGGGGTGGGAGGGAGGACAGGGGAAGAGAAGGGGGCTTACGGGACTTTCGGGGAGTGGGGGGGGGGGGCTAGAAAAGGGGAAATCATTTGAAATGTAAATAAATTATATCAAATAAAAAAAAAAAGACAAAAAAAAAAAAAAAAAAAGTTTTCCACAACAAATAAGTAGATATTTTGATACATGGATGAACACCTTGAATGTTTCTTGTGACAGCCTGCTACTTTTTAATGTAACTTTAATATGTAGGTGATTACAAAACAATGAACATCATTATGACCTTTACACACACACACGCATTGTTTTACTTTGGTCATTTGGTCCTATCTATAACTTCCTTTCCTCCTTTTCACTACAAAGTATTCCTCCTGTACCTTCATCTGTACCTTCATGTCATACACATATAGATAAATGAATACATATAAACATACGCATTATGTAGAGAATTTAACATGAGCAAGAATGCCCTTAAGGGGTCTTGTTTCAGCTGAAAGTAAGACATGTCCACAGGGAATCTATCCAAATTGTGGTGATCACTCACCCTCAGCTACAGGTAACTTAAACTGCAACAAGGACATAAAATGAGTTCCTATGAAAAGAGCTCGGGGAGTTTGGAAGCTAGAGAGAAAAGCTAATCAAGGGAGAATCTTTGGAGAAAGATCCAAAACCAATTGTTTTTTAATACTGATGTTGCTTTTCATGATTCATTTCTAGAATGATAGAATAAACACATACATATGTGTATATATATATATATATATATATATAATGCATGTATACACACATATATACATATATACATAATGTGTCTATTATAAGAAAGCATGAAACTGGCCTTAATGACTTCAACTATTGTGTATAACCTGATAATATCCTGAACTATTTGTTTCCATGTAGTTTACTAAAGTCCATTATTTATAGCTCAATAAAGCTCCATTGCTTGTGTGCATGTATATGTGTGTATGTATTACACACATACATATGTATGTATGTTTATACATATATATCATGTTTTGTTTGTCTAGTTATCTTTTGATGAATGTCTAAGCCTGATCCTATAGCTTAGCTATTTTGACTAATGCTATAATAATTATGAATGTGCATGTAAACTGTGGCAATTAATTATATACCCACATGATCTGGCTGGATTTTGTAGTAATTGCCCTTTTAATGTGGGTTTTTTTTCCGCTTTTTTTATTTGAGGGACCACCATACTAATGTCCATAGTTTCGGCACTTGAAAAAAGACAATGTAGAAAAGTTATTTACATGCTGTCTGATGAAACCTTAGCAGGGCTTGCTTCATCTATACTCACTTTACCATGGATAAAAGGAAGTTCAGAGAGCCATGATAGCTCCTCCAGGAAGTCATGAGCAGGTGCTTCCCCAAGACCTGAAGTCACATTTACATGAGCCACAGTCATTCATCTGCCATCCCTCCCTGAAGTACTGTAACAAGAAGCCATAATAATCAGTAGTGAATTTTGAATCAGGAGAAATGACACCCTCAAACTTTAATGAAGAAGAAAAAGAGATTTGGAGTGAACAATGAATAATAATCAAATGAAATGGCTCTCTGTAAGACTCCAATATAAATCAGAAGGTAATAACCCAACTGGAACTCAAAGAGGGTCAACAGGAAACCATTTTCTTCGTAAGTTCACTTCAAGTACTAGAGCTCTGTCTAAGTTGCTTTGTGAGTTTGGAAGTTAGTGAGGAAAGTTAATCAAAAGAGAGTTTTGGAGAAAAGATCCCAGAGGTTTTTATTACTGATGTTGCTTTTCATGAATTGTCTCTATAATGTTAGAATACATACCTAACAAGATTTACCTCCCAGCGATTTCTGTAATATTTAAGTCAGGGAGGGAGGAAACTAGGTGGGAGAGGGAACTGGGATGGGCAGGAGAAATAAGGTACATGATCAGGTATTGCAGGGACAAGGAGTGAAGCTCCAAGAGCCATCAGAATCAATGAAAGTATACAACCGAGGGAGATGAGAGGTGGGTAGACTCCTTAGAATGTATCACAGACCTGAGAGTTGAGAGAATCTCAAGACTCAAAGATATTAGATAAAATGCTCAAAAGTTGGGAAAGGAAACTTGTAGAATCCACCTCTAGTAGAAAGACAGAGCATCAGTGGAAGGGTAGGGTTGTCATACCACAGTCACAAACTCTGACCTAGAATTTTTCCTGTCTAAAAGAACTACAAGGACAAAAATGGAGAAGAGACTAAGGGAAAGGATGCCCAGTGACTGGCCCAAGTTGGGATCCACCTCAAGGGGAGACTCCAAGGCCTGACACTATTACTAATGCTATGGTGTGCTTACAAACAGGACACTAGCATGACCGTCCTCTGAGAGGTCCAACAAGCAGCTGACTGAGACAGAAGCAGATACTTACACCCAACCAATAGACTGATTCTGGGGACCCCTATGATTGAAATAGGAAAAGTCTGGAAGAAGCTAAGGAAAAAGGCAATCCCATAGGAACACCAGCAGTCTCAACAAACCTGGACCCCTGAGATCTTTCAGACACTGAGCCACCAACCAGGCAGCATACACTAGCTGGTCCAAGACACCAGACACATACACAGCAGAGGACTGCCTGGTCTGTCCTCAATGAGAGAAGACACACCCAACCCTTGAGAGACATGAGGCTCTTGGATATGGGGAGGTTTGATGGGAATTTTGGGGCTGTGGGGACATCCTCTTGAAGATGGGGGAGGTGGAGTGGACTGAGGAACTGTCAGAGGGCATAAGGGAGGGAATAATGACTGTACTGCAAAAAAAAAAAAAAAACATTAGAGATAATTTAAACATCAGAGAGATGCAAATCAAAACGACCCTGATTCAACCTTACACAAATCAAAATGGCTAAGATCAAAACCTCAGGTGACAACACATGTTGGCAAGGATGTTGAGAAAGAGGAACACTCCTCCATTGCTGGTGGAATTGCAAACTGGTACAACCAATGTGGAAATCAATCTGAATGTTCCTCAGATAATTGTAAATAGATCTACCTGAAGATCAGCTATACCACTCTTGAGCATATACCCAAAAAATGTCCCACTATACCATGGGGGCACATGTTCCACTATGTTCATAAATGCCTTGTTTGTGACACCCAGAATCTGGAAATAACCCAGATATCTAATGACAGAACTGTGGGTTATTTGTGGATGGGAATCCACTACCCATCAGCGCTTAGGACACTGGGCAGGTAGATGCAGGGAGTTGGACTGTGTCAGGCATCCCCATGGAACCCTCAGGTGAGCATCAGGCTGTGGAGGGCCTTGCAAACTCATGCTGGGGATGGGAAAGGTGCAGTTTTTGGGGTTCTCAGCCTTGGACATCACAGATGCTGCAAGATGTTGTGGAAGAGATGATAGTCCTTAGGGTCACCTAGGGAGCCTGCAGGATGGAGCTCGAAGGTGACAGGTTCACAGTCCTAGACACTGAATATGCTGCTGGATGTTCAGAAGAGCAGAGAACAGGAGTATGGGCCTTCAGAGATAGATTCTGGCTCAAGGCTGAGGGGAAGAGGTCAGGGGAGAGCTTCGACTGGGTCCTGCAGGGACTAAGTCCTTGGACTGGAGGGCAGATGGCTTGGGAAGGTCATGGCCATGGCTGGGAATGCTAGGAGGCCTTCTAGTAGGAGACTAGATGCTTGGTTCTTTAGGTGAATACCTACCCCATTCTTCCAGCACAGTGGGTCCAGATGAGAAGATGCAGTTCATAGTTTTCAATAGTTTATTGTAGAGAAGTAGAGAGAAAGACAAGATAGAAAAGTAGGGGCCAGCCATGGCCATGTGGAGAAAGGGGGAAGGGAACGGGGAGAGAAGCGGAGCAAGGGGACTTGAGACAAAAGAGAGACAAGAGAGTAAGAGAGGAGCAAGAGAGGGGAGAGGACAAGCAGCCCCTCTAATAGTGGATTGGGCCCTGGCTGTTGCCAGGAAATTGTGGGGAAGGGCATACCTGACTGTTATCAGGTAACTATGGGGGTAGAGTCCAGTCAGAATATTAGGGGTTTAGGGTGTTGTCCTATGTGAATGATGTCCACAGAATTATGGAGTTGAGAGCCTCCTGTCAGAAGCCTAGTGTCTGGGGGCAGGCCAACATGTCCGTCACTTGCAGAATTAATCTGCAGGGTTCCCTGGAGTTAAGCCTTGCTCAAGCATAACACAGACTGTCCTCCACAGTCCCACATCTCATTCCTTTAATTTTTAAACAGAGTGGGGTCAGTGGAGTGACTGTTTCATTTGTAGTGAAAATTTTGGGTGGAGTGGAAGTATCAAAAGAAAACACTATATAGGCTGGAGGAGTGACACAAGGAAGCTAGAGGCATAAGGAGGATTGAAGGTGGGGCTGGGAAGACAAGGGATTATTAAATCAATTAATTGTTCCACAGGTAGTACAGTTTGAGTGTAATAACATCAGTTTTAAACAGCAATTATATTTGCATGGTTATCTTCTTTTGGGTTTGTTGAAAGATTACTTTCTTGCATTTTTTTAGGGTGTAGTTTCCCTCCTTGTGTTGGAGTTTTCCATTTATTATCATGTGAAGGGCTGGATTTATTGAAAGACATTGTGTAAATTTGTTTTTGTGATGGAATATCTTGGTTTCTCCATCTATGGTAATTGAGAGTTTTGCTAAGTATAGTAGCCTGGGCTGGCATTTGTGTTCTCTTAGGGTATGTATGATATCTGCCCAGTATCTTCTAGCTTTCATAGTCTTTGGTGAGAAATCTGGTGCAATTCTGATAGGTCTACCTTTATATGTTTTTTGACCCTTTCCCTTACTACTTTTAGTATTCTTTCTTTGTTTTGTGCATTTCTTGTTTTGATTATTATATGACTGGAGCAATTTCTTTTCTGTTCCACTCTTTTGGAGTTCTGGAGGCTTCTTGTATGTCCATGGGAATCTCTTTTCATTGTTTGGGGAAGTTTTCTTCTATAATTTTGTTGAAGAAATTTATTGGCCCTTTAAGTTGGGAGTCTTCACTCTCTTCTATATCTATTACCCTTAGGTTTAGTCTTCTCATTTTGTCCTGGAATTCCTAGATGTTTTGGGTCAGGAACTTTTTGCATTTTGCATTTTCTTTGACTGCTGTGTCCATGTTTTTTATGGTATCTTCTGCACTTGATATTCTCTCTTCTATTTCTTGTGTTCTGTTGGTGATGCTTGCTTCTACAACTCATGATCTCTCTCCTAGGTTTTCTATAGTTTAATTAGACTTACCCCAAGATATTTTATATTATTTGTGGCTATTGTGAAAGGAGTTGTTTCTTTAATTTCTTTCTCAGCCTTTTTATCATTTCTATAAGGAAGGCTACTGGTTTATTTGAGTTAATTTTATATTCGGCCACTTTTCTGAAGTTGTTTGTCAGCTGAAGATGTTCTCTGGTAGAATTTTTGTGGTTGCTTGTGTATACTATTACATCATCTGCAAATATTTATTTTTCCCAGTTTATATTCCCTTAATCTCTTTATGTTGTCTTATTGTTCTAGTTAGAACTTGAGTACTTTATTGAGTAAATATGGGGAGAGTGAGCTTCCTTGTCTTGACCCCAATTTTAGTGGGATTGCTTCAAGTATCCCTCCAGTTAAGTTAGCATTAGGTGTTGGGTTGCATAAATTACTTTTATTATGTTTAGGTATGGGCCTTAAATTCCTAAACTCTCCACTACTTTTAACAAATTGATCCATTCTTATTTCCTTGTACTAAGTTCAACTCCAAATGGATCAAGGACCTCCACATAAAACCTGACACTGAAACTAATCGAAAAGAAACTGGGGAAGACCCTGGAGGAAATAGGCACAGGGGAAAAGTTCCTGAATAGAACACCAATAGCTTATGCTCTATGATCAAGAATTGACAAATGGGACCTCATAAAACTACAAAGTTTCTGTAAGGCAAAGGACACTGTCAAAAGGACAAAACGTCAACCAACAGATTGGGAAAGGATCTTCACCAACCCTAAGTCTGACAGAGGGCTAATATCTAATATATACAGAGAACTCAAGAAGGTAGAACCTAGAGAACCAAATAACCCCATTAAAAAGTGGGATACCGAGTTAAACAAAATTTTTCACATGAAGAACTTCGGAGGGCTGAGAAACATCTTAAGAAATGTTCAACATCATTAATCATTAGGGAAATGCAAATCAAAACAACCCTGAGATTTCACCTCACACCAGTCAGAATGGCTAAGGTCAAAAACTCAGGAGACAGCAGGTGCTGGCGAGGATGTGGAGAAAGAGGAACACTCCTCCACTGCTGGTGGGATTGTAAGATGGTGCAACCACTTTGGAAATCAGTGTGGAGGTTCCTCAGAAAACTGGGCATGGCACTTCTGGAGGACCCTGCTATACCACTCTTGGGCATATACCCAGAGGATTCCCCAGCATATAATAAGGACACATGCTCCACTATGTTCATAGCAGCCCTATTTGTAGTAGCCAGAAGCTGGAAAGAACCCAGGTGTCCCTCAATGGAGGAATGGATACAAAAAAATGTATATTTACACAATGGTAATAGTACAATGGAGTACTATTCAGCCATTAGAAACAATGAATTTATGAAATTCATAGACAAATGGATGGAGCTAGAGAACATCATACTAAGTGAGGTAACACAGTCTCAAAAGATCAATCATGGTATGCACTCACTGATAAGTGGATATTAACCTAGAAACTTGGAATACCCAAGTGGCTTATATTATGTCTCACATAAACTAAAACCACTTTGCAAAGATAATAGGTTCTGTCCAGTTTGCAGAAGTCTTTGTAAATAAATAAGGTATTGGATAATAATGATAGCTACTTGCTCCCAGGCTTCTGGAAGACCTCAGATACTTACACATGAATACAGCTTGCCACTTGAGATGCCCTGCAACACTTAACAGAAGGTAGCATGCTGAGAGAAGCCTTTCTCAGTTCTGTGCACATTTTTTATAATAAAAGCATCTAAAAAGTCTCTAAAAGATAAACTGAGAGATAGAATATAGTTTGGTGATTAAATACCAACTCCAGCACCAAATAAATAAGTAAGCCTAGCAGAGATGTCAGGCAATAGGCTTATCATAATATCTGCAAGAGTCTTGGTCCTTACAGTGACTCATAACATTTTATTTTAAGATAAGTAAGTATGTCCTGTGAAATGAGATGCTTTGTGGCCAGGTCTAAACATTTAAGCTCAATACCTGAGGCACAGTCCTCACAATTGTCTCCCGAATGACACTGGTACACTGCAGAATACACATATATATGAAAGGTAGGAAGGATTAAGGAAGGAGGGAAATGAGAAAGGGGAGAAGGGAGGAAGGGAAAGGATGGGAAGGAACAAGGAAGAGAGAAAACAAGGAAGGAATGAAGGAAGGAAGTGTAGAAAGAAAAAATGAAAGATGAAAGGAAGGAAAAATGGAGGATGGAAGGAAGGGAGAAAGAGAAGAAGAAAGGAAGGATGGAAGGAAAGAAGGAAGGATAGATGTAAGGAAGGGATAGAAGAAGAGAGAGGAAAAGAATAAGAAAGGAAATAAAGAAGAAAGGGAGGGAGCAAAAAGGAAGAAAAGAAGGAAACAAAGGCAGTATATTACAGTTCAAAATATCTAGTTACCATCATATCTTTCTGATCCCACTGAAATCCCTATTTCTAATTTGTAATCTACAGAAAAAAGAGCAAGAATTTAGGCATACATGAAAATGACCTAAATCACTAATTTAGAAAGGAAATCATAATTTGATCCATGTTGACGACATATTTACTTAATTTCTCTTTTTACAAATGTTTTCAAATTTTGCAAGAATTTCAAATTGCAAATAATTTCTCTTTTTAAGACTCTGAAGAAAGAAATCAAAGAAGATTTCATAAGATGGAAAGATCTTCAATGTATAAGGATTGGAGGATAAACATAGTAAAAATGGTCATCTTACCAAAAGCAATCTCAGATTCAATGCAATTCCTATCAAATTTCTAATTCAATCCTTCACAAAGATAAAGCAATTCTCAAATTCATCTTTAATAACAAATAAATGAGAATAGCAAAAACAATTCTCAACAATAAAAGAACTTCTCATGGAGTCACCATTCCTGACTTCAAACTCTACTACAGAGCAATAGTGGTAACAACCCCCATTGTACTGGCACAGAGATATGTAGGTAGATCAATGAGATAAAATTGAAGACCCAGAAATAAAGCCACACACCTATTGTCACAAAGAAGCTAAAACCATACAGTGGAAAAAAAGAAAACATTTTCAACAAGTGGTGCTGTTTCACCTGGCAGTCAGCATGTAGAAGAATACAAATTGATCCATTTTTATCTCCTTGAACAAAGTTCAAGACCAAGTAGATAAAGAACCTCAACTTAAAACCATATACACTGAACTTAATAGAAAAGAAAGTGGGAAAGAGCCTCAAATACATCTAAACAGGGGAGAATTTTCTGAAAAGAACACCAATGATTCAGGCTCTAAAATCAACAATTGACCAATGGGACCACATGAACTAGAAACGCTTTTGTAAGACAAAGGACACTGTCAATGGGACAAAATGGTAACCTACAGATTGGAAAAAGTTACTTACCAACCTTATATCCAATAAAGACTAATATCTAAATTATACAAAGAACTCAAGAAGTTAGACTCCAGAGAACCAAATAACCTTACTTAAAAATAATGGGGAACAGAGCTAAACAAAGAATTCTCAACTGAGGAACATCAAAATTTGGAGAAGCACCCAAAGAAATGTTCAACACCCTTAGTGATTAGGGAAATACATATCCAAAGTACTCTGAGATTCTACTTCCCACAAATAAGAATGGCTAAGATCAAAAACTCAAGTGACAGCAGATGCTATCAAGCATGAGGAGAAAGAGAAACACTCCTCCATTGCTATTGGGATTGCAAGCTGGTAAAACCACTTTGGAAAACAACCTGGCAGATCCTCAGAAAACTGGAAATAGTTCAACCAGAAGAGCCAGTAATACCTCTACTAGGCATATACCCAAAAGATGCTCCAACATATAAAATGGTCACATCCTCCACTATGTTCATAGCAGTCCTATTTATAAGAGCCAGAAGCTGTAAACAACTCAGATGTCCCTCAACAGAAAAATTCTACAGAAAATATGGTACATTTACACAATGGAGTACTACTCAGCTATTAAAAACAATGACTTCATGAATTTTTCAGGCAAATGGCCGGGACTAGAAAATATCATGCTGAGTGGGGTAACCCAGACCCAAAGAGACACATATGGTATGTATTCACTAATAAGTGTATATTAGCCCAAAAGCTCAGAATACCCACAATACAACTCATAGGCCCTATGAAGCTTAACAAGAAGGAAGATGAAAGTGTGGAAGCTTTAATCCTACTGAGTAGGGGAAACAAAATGATCATGGAAGGTAGAAGGAAGGAGAGATCTGGGAAGGAAAGAGGAGGGGAGGGGAAAAGGGGGCAGAATCAGGTATTACAAGAGACAGTACAGAAGTCTTGAGGGTCAGGAAAATGAATAGAACTATACTGGAGCAGGGTGGGGGTGATGAACATGGGGTATCACCACTATAAAGTCCCAGATGCCAGCGAAGGAAGAGGTTTCAGGACCCAACAAAGTTGACATTAGTTGAAATCTCCAACAGAAGAACCTGTAGAGACCACCTCTAGTAAATAGACATGGCTCCCAGTGGAGCGGTGCAGCCACCAATTCATCTCAAAAAATTTAACCCAGAATTCTTCCTAGAATGGAGCAGAGACTGAAGAAAAGGCCACCCAGTGACTGCCCCACCTTGAGATCCATCCCATCTGCAGACACCAAACCACGATGCTGTTGCTAATGCCAAGAAGTGCTTGCTGACAGGAGCCTGGTATAGCTGTCCCCTGAGAGCCTCTGCCAGTATTTGACTAATACAAATGCAGAAGCTCACCGTCATCCCAGAATGAGCCTGGGGACACCAATAGAAGAGTTAGGGGAAGGAGTGAAGGGGCTATATGCAATTGCAGTCCATAGGAAGAACAACAATATCAACTAACTTGGACCCCCTTCCCCAGAGCTCTCAGGGACTAAAACACCAACCAGTTTCAACTAACTGGACCCCCACCCAGAGCTCCCAGTGACTAAACCACCAATCAGAGTATACATAGATGGGTCCATGGCTCTAGCTACATATGAAGAGGGTGCCTTATCTGTCACTAATGGGCAGGGAGGCCTTCCGTTAATCCTGTGGAGGTTTGCTGCCCCAGCATAGGAAGATGGTAAAGGGGTGAGGCAGGAGTGTGTGTGCAGGTGGAAGAGCACCCTCATAGAGGGAAAGGGAGGGAGAGGATGGGAGTTTGTGGAGGAGAGACAGGGAAGGTGGACAACATTTGAAATGTAAAGAAAGAAAATTACCAAAAACAAAACCAAAAAACTGTCTACTGTTTTCATGCTAATTAATAGTCACAAGCACTGTGAGCTGCCACTTGCCTCAGGGCAAGACGAGTAAGCCAGACCATGTTTAAAGATTCCTGGTTGTCATTAGCGATGGTAGAGTCCATTTGCTCACCATTTGCTAAATCTGAAAGAAAAATGAGCACCAGGAGGCTGAGTCTATGTCTTCTCCTGGTCATTCTGGCCGTTTGTTGCTGTGAAGGTGAGTATTATTTATGATTAATCCAGCTACAACTCCCAGTAAGTTCACCTTTCTGAATATTTGGTAAGTTTATCTGTGATAGATTAAGATCAGGTAAATACCAATAATTTAAAATTTCTCCCAATCTCTATAATTAGCTCTCAAAATAAGCAGATAAATTCATCTATTTTTTTTTCCTATTTAGGAAGAGTGATGTGTATGTATATGAGGGTGGGGCAACCAAAAGGCCATTATGAAGAAAGGTTAGAAAATATGTTTTTATTAAAGAGAGTTTTGTTTGCTTTGCTATTTTTCATTTTATTGTATGTGGGGATGTGACTTGAGAGAGCTCTAACAGTCAATGTTTTCCATGCATAATACATATTTGAATTTTTTAGCCAGACTCTAAGGATAACATGAGTGTGTAGCTAGATCAGTTTCTTGTAGTTGTATCAATAATGGTAATAGAATACCCAAGACACAATTCACATATCAAATGATGCACTAGAAGGAGAAAGAACAAAGTATGGATCCTTGGGTCCTTTGTAGAAAGGGGGAAAATACCCACAGAAGAAGATACAAAGACAAAAGGTTGAGCAGAGTCTGAGGGAAAGACCATTCAGAGACTACCCCACCCAGGGACGCATCATATATACAGTTACAAAACCCAGACACTATTGTGGATGTCCTCAAGTACCGGTTAACTGGAGCAGGATATAACAATCATTTGAGAGGCTCCCCTAGTGCATGACAACTCTCAGCCAGCCATTGAGCTGAGCACAGGGTCCCCAATGGGAGAAGCTAGAGAAAGGATCCAAGGAGCTGAAGGAGTTTTCAGTGCCACAGGAGGAACAACAATATGAGTCATCCAGTATTCTCAGAGTTCCCAGGGACAAAACCATCAACCAAAGAGTACACATGGAGTTATCCATGGCTCCAGACACATAGGTCTTGTTAGACACCAAAGGGAAGAAAGGTCCTTGATCCTGCAAAGACTTGATGTTGTAGTGTAGAGGAATGCCAGGACAGGGAAGCAGGGGAGGGTGGACTGGGGAAGGGGAGATGGCTTATGGGATTTTCGGTGGAGGGGGAAGAAGAAAGGGGACAACATTTGAAGTGTAAATAAAGAATATACCTAATTAAAAAAAGAAATGGTGTGGTCATGCCAGTAAGATGTTTGTTTTTCTTAACAAAATTTTCACAGGCAATCTATTTCCACTTAAACACTCCTACATACTCTGTGCCTTCAAGATGAACCATGCTTCACTAAAGTTTTATCTCTCCTTTCTGTGTCTCCTGCTGTCTGACTAGCTACCCCTCATCCTATAGCCTATAACTCTCTCCTTCAGTCTGATGGAATCTGCTTCAGGCTCACTACAGACCTTTTGGGCAACTCCCAATCTTCTTCTCTGGTTGTTTAAGAGCCTAGAAGGAAATGTGGAACCTAAATTAGGAAGGTTGGTTTTTTTTCAGTTTTAAGTGGACATATCATAAGTAGAATCCATTAAGGTGGGTGTCAGTTTCCCCTGTTACCCTTCCTAGAGGGTGACTCTGAGCATCATTGTGCAAAAGCAAAGCTTTTCCCAGGTGCCTATATGTGCTCTGGTGTGTATCAAAACTGCTCACATCTTGTAACTTTAGCTTTTTACCTGTGACTGTAAATGATGCTGTGACCAAATTCTGTCATTTTAGAAATGTCCACTCTCTAACCATAAGCAGCCTTATTGCTTTTTACTTTTCCTGTCTCTTATAAAATTCTAATTCTGTTATTCATGTCAAGTTGGATGACATCTTTTTCAACTATCCAAGACTCAAAAGATGCTACTGAAGATGCTGTCAAACCTCAAAATTTAATGCTAGAAATGGGAATTTCAGCAAACCACAGAAGCTTTGGGGGTCATGGATGTGGACTAAATTACAAAAACATAGAGAACCAACCATAATTTTTCTTCAGTTTCTTAATGTGAGATCTTGAAGAATTCACACAGCCTTGCATCAGTATAGTGACAGGAGTAGACCATATCCTATCAAGTGCAGTGTCAAGTCAGAGAGGTTCATGCAAAATAATAATAATAATAATAATTAATAATAATAATGAAAAGTGGTGTGGCAGTGGTGGCATTCTGTTTTAATACAAGCACTTCAGAGGCAGAGGCAAGTGGATCTCTGTAAGGACTTCAAGTCCAGCCTGGTCTACAGAGTAAGTTCCAAGACAGCCAGGGCTACACAGAGAAATTTTATCTTGAAAACAAAACAACAACAACAAAAAATTTGATGAACTAAACCCCCTCTCTTTGTCTTTGTCTTTGTCTTTGTCTTTGTCTTTGCCTTTGCCTTTGCCTTTGCCTTTGCCTTTGCCTTTGCCTTTGCCTTTGTCTTTGTCTTTCTCTTTCTCTTTCTCTTTCTCTTTCTCTTTCTCTTTCTCTTTCTCTTTCTCTTTCTCTTTCTCTTTCTCCTTATACTTTTCAGCTAATGCTGGCAAGGTCTGTAGAGCTGTTGTGCATGAAATCCTGTCCTTTGTACTAAAGTGTGAGGAAGATGTGAAGATGCAACTTGTGAGATATAATGCCCCTCCAGGAGCTGTTGAAGCAAAACTGCAAGTGAAGGAATGTGTAGATGAGATGGATTCTATAGACAAATTGGAAGGATCAAATTTGCTGGTATGTTTGTTTTGCTTTGCACTCTCAGGACACAAATGAAATTGATCTGAAATTCTGCGGGGAACACATGAATGGGGGAGGCACAGAATGTCAATGATACCTTGGTTCAGAAATACCCTGCTCATCTGAGTTCTGTTGTAAACAGTGCCTGAGATAGGTACCTTCTTCTAGAGTTTCACCCTAGATGCAACACTCTTGCATGCTAGCAAGGACAAATAGAGTCCTACAAAAGGAGATTCAAGTCTAACTCTATAATAATATGCTGGAAACTTTGCTGAAGTTAACATCTGAATTATAAATGGACATTAACTCTATTGAATACTGTTGAGAATGATATTAAATGAAAATCCCACAGATCGGAGGAAGGATGCTATAGACAACCTCTTGAAAGTGAAGCATTGGCAGGATGCATTTCCCTGTCACTTTTTCTGGTCCTGCCAGGATCCTGAACTTCCTGCTTTCAATTCTTCTTACCCACTTCTGCACTGGGTCTTTCCCTGGTTTTCCCATTAAAAGAAAAGTAGAGGCCACAATTCTAAATCATCACAAGAAGTTATGTCTTAGGCAGGGGACCTACTCAGTACACCCTTGATCACAGTGAGATTACAGAAATCTAGAACGTTGAGCCACACTGTTGAATTTACTTAGAATGTATTCTCCTGAATTTGGACAGTTTCCACTAACTTGCATTATTTGATGTTATTTACCCAAGCATGCTTTGCATTTTCCCTTCTGTCTTTCCACAGTGCCCTCCATGAACTCTTAGTTTTTTAAGCATTTCTTCTCCGGGAGTTGCCTGACTTTCCTCACCTTTCATCTCTTGCTTTCTATTTATTTCCAAACAGAACTTATATTGGGAGGTACTGTGACAGCATAAGTAAAAACTTATTAACCTGATACCCTTGGTTCTATTAGATGAACTGACTTGCCCCGAAAAAAATGAAGGATTTAATGTCTTGCACTAATAAAATACTTTTCTTGCATGTTACAATCTGTCTTTTGTTATTCTGAGTCTTGGGTCTTTCACTGAATGGGTTTTTATGAATTAGAAGAGTTTTTAATGTGGTGCTATTAAGTTATAGAAATAACATCTATCAACACGATTATCAAGATAGGAGATCAGGCACCAAGAACACTATGTTTGGTCAAACATCATCTTGCAGTGCCCTGTAAGTAAGTTTCCCATGTCTGTGGTCATAAACAAAAATGATCAAAGATGACCAAAAATGGTCAAAGACATTGACCTCTTATTCACCACTGTACTAAACTGTCTATTACCCCTGTATAGAGTGCTATTCACTGCTTACACACTCCAACTGAGTATCTTCCCCCCTTCAACTTATGGTTCTACTTATGAAAAGATCCATATTCTAAAATAAATCCCTGGCAGTCATGAGCCTCATTGAAGTAGATTCATGTGCTCTCAATCCCTTACTTGAAATCCAGTACATCTTCACAATAATTCAGACATGCTTGCTGATGTTCTAATCAAAACCACATATTCATTTATAACTAATGGTTTTCCCTCTGTCTCTGAATATTTCCACATTTTCTTCCTGAGTAAAGCAACTATGGCTTTGTATAGGGCACAGAAGAAAAATGAAAAGAAAGGAAAAGAGGGGATTATAGGGATGCCTATTGCCTACTGTTCTAATTAATGTAGTCCATACCCTCCAGTCTGATAGGAACTTGCCCTAAAGAAGTGTATGAAAGTGCTTCAGAAAGTTCAGGTTCATCCATGCCCATTATGACTGAGCATGTAAACAAATAAAAGCAAAAGCTCTGCAGAGATTGTGATACAACCACCAGCTACACAAACAGTACACACCAGCATAGATGTTTCAATAAAACTGATGTCCCAACCACATTACATCTAACAGGGAAGAAACTGACAAATAATGTTAAATAAAAAACAATGGCAGATTTTTTTTTTTTACTTTTAAGTTATTTTTATTTACATTGTAGTTGTTACCCACTTCAGTCTCCCCTCCCACAGTTCTTCATCCCATTCCTCCTCCCCTTTGCCTCTGAGAGGATTCTCCCCCCAGAAAGATTCTTTCTCATTTCTTGGTGCCTCAAGCTTCTAATGGATTAAGCATATCTTCTCTTACTGAAGCAAGACTAGGAAGATCTCTGCTATAAATATGCCAGAGACCTCAGATCAGCCAATGTATGCTCTTGGTTGGTGGCTCAGGATCTGGGAGTTGCCTGGGATGTGGGTTTGTTGAGTCTGCTGAGATTCCTATGGGGTTACCCTCCCTTTCAACTTTTGTAATCCTTCCCCTAATTCAGACATAGGGGTCCCCAACTTCTTTCCAATGGTTGTGTGTAAGTACCGGCCTCTGTCTCACTCAGCTGCTGTTAGGACCTCTCAGAGGGGCTTCCATCTGTAAGCACATCATAGCATCAGTAAGAGTGTCATGCCTTGCTGCCCCCTACACCATGAAACAGATCCCCTGTTAGGCTGGTCATTGGACTGCTTTTCACTCAGTCTCCTCCATTTTTGTCACTGCAATTTAGACAGTACCAATTTTGGATCAGAAATTTTCACTGTACCCTAGTAACCCAGTCTCTCCATTTGAGGCCCTATCTTTCTACTAGAGGTGGACTCGTTGAGTACCCTCTCCCCAATGTTGGGGATTTTGACTAAGGACAGCCCCGATGAATCCTGAGAGTCACTCTCCTCTCGGATCTCTACTTCTTTCTAGAGGGTGCCCCCATCTCCTTTCCCCCAGAGCTGCTTATTTCCACTCATTCTCTTGGGTGTCTGGGCTTCTCTCCTGTTCCCCTTATATCTGATCCTGTTCCCCCTTTCCCCAACCCTCCCCTCTTCCACTGAGGTCCCTCCCTCCCTCTGCTTCCCATGATTATTTCCTTCCCCCTTATAAGTGGGAATGAAGCCTTCTCACTTGGACCTTTCTCACTGTTATACTTCTTAATGTCTGTAGGTTGTATCCAAGCTATTCTGTACTTTTTGGCTAAAGTACATCGTATGTACTTATTAGTGAGTACATGCCATGCATGTCCTTTTGGATCTGAGTTACCTCACTCAGGATGATTCTCATTTAATTATAAAAGGGTATTTTCAAGATATTTAAATTAGAAGTTGAGGGTAGTCAAGGTTAACAGTTCGGTATAGGCAATTTCTCTCCAGTGGCTACCTTGCCATGATAAGCTATGTATATAATATTTAATACTATCTAATCATTTGACAGTGATTAGATAGCATATCTGATCCTGATAGCAACCCACTTCTTGGTTCAAAGAAGATATTGAACATCTTGGCCTTCAGACAAGGTTGCTTATCATGGCAAGGTAGCCACTGGAGAGAAATTGCCTATTTCATCTGCAGACAAATACTTTCCAGGAAAAGGACACATTATTCAAAATAGTATCAACTGTTGGCTTTGTCAAGACAGGGTGAGCAACTCTTAATAAGTCTTCTTTGCATAGTCTGTCAAATGATCTGGGGCCAGAAGGCCAAAGACTAATAAAGCAAGGTTTTGAGGAATTAGGCAGCTGTCCATGTAGTCAGCATTCTCTAAAATTGTTTTTAAGTTTCAGAAGCTATGTCTCATGCTTCCTATATAAACAGGTAATGTTTAAGTCATTCTAAGATTTCTGATGGGATTGAAGACTAGTTTTAGACTCATAATTAAACTCAAGTCAATTGAGAGGGAGGGAGGGAGGGAAAGGAAGAGAGAGAGATTATACAGTGGAAGACATGGTTTTCAGATGGTGTTACATGCTAAAATCTAAACATAATCTAGGGATAGAATCATAACTCTTTCAGTTAGGAATGATGGTAGAATACTTTATCTAAACTGACAAATATGATGGAATGGATGTCATTTGTATATCATACTGTGTAATTTATTTGATTGCTATGGCTTTGTTCAATTTATATCTGAGAGAGGTTTCTTTTTTTTTAATTTTATATTGGGCAGAAAAGGAGAGGTATAAGTGGAGGTTCTGATGCTAAAGTTCTGTTCCCCAACAGGTTCTTGATTTGTAGTAAAGAAATTGATGGGTCAGTTGCTGGACAGAGGTAGAGGTGGGAGTTCTGGGTCCCTGGAGGCAGGAGATGGATGTGAAGGAGAGGGTTTGGGCCCTGCTTTGGAATGAGAAGAATGCAGTAGTCATGTGAGATCTCTGGAGGATCTGGATGTTTGGCAGAAGCCACATGGGATTTGCCACTAAGTCTATGGCAGGTGGAAGAGACTGAGTTAAGAAATTGATAAAAGCAGACCTTCATAGAAGACCTAACACCAATACTCTTCAAACTATTCCACAAAATTGAAACAGAAGGAATTCTACCCAACTCCTTCTTCAAAGCCACTATTACGCTGATACCAAAACCACACAAAGATCCAACAAAGAAAGAGAACTTCAGGCCAGTTTCTCTTATGAATATTGATGCAAAAATACGTAATAAAATTCTTGCCAACTGAATCCAAGAACACATCAAAACGATCATCCACCATGATTGAGTAGGCTTCATCCCAGGGATGCAGGGATGGTTCAATATAAGGAAATCCATCAATGCTATCCACTACATAAACAAACTCAAAGAAAAAAACCATATGATCATCTCATTACATGCAGAAAAAGCATTTGACAAAATCCAGAATCCTTTCATGCTAAAAGTATTGGAAAGAACAGGAATTCAAGGCCCATACCTAAACATCATTAAAGCAATATACAGCAAACCGGTAGCCAACATCAAACTAAATGGAGAGAAACTTGAAGTAATCCCACTAAAATCAGGGACTAGACAAGGCTGTCCTCTCTCTCCATATCTTTTCAATATAGTACTTGAAGTTCTAGCTAGAGCAATTAGACAACATAAGGAAATCAAGGGAATACAAATTTTAAAGGAAGAAGTCAAATTATCACTATTTGCAGATGACAGGATACTCTACTTCAGTGACCTGAAAACCTCCACCAGAGAACTCCTACAGCTGATAAACAACTTCAGCAAAGTGGGTGGTTATAAAATCAAGTCAAGCAAATCAGTTGCCTTCCTATACTCAAAGGATAAGCAGGCTGAGAAAGAAGTTAGGGAAACGACACCCTTCAAAATAGCCACAAACAATATAAAGTATCTTGGTGTGACTCTAACCAAACAAGTGAAAGATCTATATGACAAGAACTTCAGATCTCTGAAGAAGGAAATCGAAGAAGACCTCAGAAAATGGAAAAATCTGCCATGCTCGTGGATTGTGGATTGGCAGGATTAATATAGTTAAAATGGCCATCTTGCCAAAAGCGATCTACAGATTCAATGCAATCCCCATCAAAATCCCAACTCAGTTCTTCACAGAGTTAGAAAAAGCAATTCTCAAATTCATCTGGAATAACAAGAAACCCAGGATCGCTAAAACTATTCTCAACAACAAAAGAAATTCTGGGGGAATCGGTATCCCTGACTTCAAGCAATACTACAGAGCAATAGCGTTAAAAACTGCATGGTATTGGCACAGTGACAGACAAGTGGATCAATGGAATAGAATTGAAGATCCAGAAATGAATCCACATACCTATGGTCACTTGATCTTCGACAAAGGAGCCAAAAACATCCAGTGGAAAAATGATAGCCTTTTCAACAAATGGTGCTGGATCAATTGGAGGTCAGCACGCAGAAGAATGCGCATTGATCCATTCTTATCTCCATGTACTAAACTTCACTCCAAGTGGATCAAGGACCTCCATGTAAAACCAGACACGCTGAAACTAATAGAAAAGAAACTGGGGAAGACCCTTGAGGACATGGGCACAGGGGAAAAGTTCCTGAACAGATCACCAATAGCTTATGCTTTAAGATCAAGAATTGACAAATGGGACCTCATAAAATTACAAAGTTTCTCTAAGGCAAAGGACACTGTTAAAAGGACAGAATGGCAACCATCAAATTGGGAAAGGATATTCACCAACCCCACATCTGATAGAGGGCTAATATCCATTATATACAAAGAACTCAAGAAGTTAGACCCCAGGGATCCAAATAATCCTATTAAAAAAATGGGGTACAGATCTTAACAAAGAATTTTCACCTGAAGAAATTCGGATGGCCGAGAGGCACCTTAAGAAGTGTTCAACATCATTAGTCATTAGGGAAATGCAGATCAAAACAACCCTGAGATTTCACCTTACACCAGTCAGAATAGCTAAGGTCAAAAACTCAGGAGACAGCAGGTGTTGGCGAGGATGTGGAGAAAGAGGAACACTCCTCCACTGCTGGTGGGGCTGTTAAGATGGTACAACCACTGTGGAAATCAGTCTGGAGGTTCCTCAGAAAACTGGACATGAGACTTCCAGAGGACCCTGCTATACCTCTCCTGGGCATATACCCAAAGGATTCCCCAGCATGCAATAAAAACACATGCTCCATTATGTTCATAGCAGTCTTATTTATAATAGCCAGAAGCTGGAAAGAACCCAGATGCCCCTCAAAGGAGGAATGGATACAGAAAATGTGGTATATTTACACAATGGAATACTACTCAGCAATTAGAAACAATGAATTCACAAAATTTTTAGGCAAATGGTTTGATCTGGAAAATATCATCCTAAGTGAGGTAACCCAATCACAAAAGAATACACATGGAATGCAATCTCTGATAAGTGGATATTACTTAGCCCAGAAGCTCTGAATACCCAAGGCACAAATTGCATAGCAAATGACTCCCTTGAAGAAGTATGGAGAGGGTCCTGATCCTGGAAAGGACTGATCTAGCATGGGAAGGGAATATAAAGACAGAGAAAAAGAAGGGAGGTGATTGGAGAAGGGATGGAGAGTAGAAGGTTTATGGGACATATGGGAAGGGGGTATCCGGGAAAGGGGAAATCATTTGGAATGTAACAAAGAATATAGAAAATAAAAATATTAAAAAAAAAAGAAATTGATAAAAGTATGCTTTTCTAGGCAGGAAATAGTAGTCCCAAGCAACTGTGCCAAGAAGGCAAATTGTAAAGAAACAAACTGTGTATGTCTGTTTTATCTACAGATTTGAGGGTCTCAGGAGGGGCTGGTAGTGCAGACACCTCCCAGAGATAAAGGCAGGTAGAGCAAAAGGAAAACAAGGAGGAGCTGATAGCATGGTTAATCCTGGAGTAAAGGCAGTAGCGATAAAACTACACACAGCAATAACCACTAAAATTAGGGATAGGATGAGACTGCCCACTCTCTCCATGTCTATTCAATATAGTATTTGAAAGTCTAGCTAGAATAATAAGACAATTAATAAAGATTAAGGAGATACAAACTGGAAAAGAAGTCAAAGATATAGATTATCACATATGATATACTATCCCTAACTGACCCCCCCAGACAACTCCTACTGCTGCTAAACTCACTCAGCAAAGTGATTGGACACAGGACTAAGAAAAAATTCAGTGACCTTCTTCATACAAACAATAAACAGGATGAGAAAGAAATCATGGAAACAGCACTCTTCACTATAGGCAAAAATAGTACAAACTACCTCAGAATAACACTAGAGTACCTGTCATTCCTATAAAAAGTCAATGTAGTATCATTTGTTCTAGATTATTTCTTTAATGTATTTGTTTGTCTTCATTTCGCCTATGTTTATAAACTGAAATAAGAAGCCCACAGTGATTAACTTTCTAACTGATACATTACAATTTTTTGGTGTGATTTTCACATCCAAATACATAAACTCTGCCTTCTCTCATTAATATCTCTCTACTAATATAAAGCATCTTTAGACTTAATAGAAACAAAATTCTAGGAGTGACGATGTTTTTTCAAAACACAGAATTTTTAAGATTAATTTAAGGATTCAGATAAAATAAAATTTGTTGAAATAAATTAGTGACATAATTCATACAAAAAGCATTCTATACATATTTTCTCTATGAAATTTGTAGGATCATGGAAGGGCCATCTATGGTCAGTAACTTCTACATTCAATTCCTTTCTACCCATATATACATTGTTTCTTCCATCCATTGCTGTGTACAGAAGCTTATATAAGTTCTGGGATTAGCCAACCATTAATTCTAACTACCATAGTAATTTTTATTTTTTATTATTTTCTTTTTTAATATATATTTTTATTTTCTATATTCTTTGTTTACATTCCAAATGATTTCCCCTTTCCCAGATTCCCCCCTCCCCATATGTCCCATAAACCTTCTTCTCTCCACCCATTCTCCAATTACCTCTCTCCTTTTTCTCTGTCCTGATACTCACCTCCAATGCTAGATCAATCTTTTCCAGGATCAGGACCCTCTCCATACTTCTTCATGGGAGTCATTTGTTATACTATTTGTGCCTTGGGTATTCAGAGCTTCTGGGCTAATTAATATCCACTTATCAGAGATTGCATTCCATGTATATTCTTTTGTGATTGGGTTACCTCACTTAGGATGATATTTTCCAGATCAAGCCATTTGCCTAAAAATTTTGTGAATTCATTGTTTCTAATTGCTGAGTAGTATTCCATTGTATAAATATACCACATTTTCTGTGTCCATTCCTTCTTTGACGGACATCTGGGTTCTTTCCAGCTTCTGGCTATTATAAATAAGACTGCTATGAACATAATAGAGCATGTGTCCTTATTGCATGCTGGGGAATCCTTTGGGTATATGACCAGGAGAGGTATAGCAGGGTCCTCTAGAAGTGTCATGTCCAGTTTTCTGAGGAACCGCCAGACTGATTTCCAAAGTGGTTGTACCATCTTACAGCCCCACCAGCAGTGGAGGAGTGTTCCTCTTTCTCCACATCCTCGCCAACACCTGCTGTCTCCTGAGTTTTTGACCTTAGCCATTCTGACTGGTGTAAGGTGAAATCTCAGGGTTGTTTTCATTTGCATTTCCCTGGTGACTAATGATGTTGAGCACTTCTTAAGGTGCCTCTTGGTCATCCGAATTTCTTCAGGTGAATATTCTTTGTTTAGATCTGTACCCCATTTTTAATAGGATTATTTGGTTCCCTGGGGTCTAACTTCTTGAGTTCTTTGTATATATTGGATATTAGCCCTCTATCAGATGTAGGGTTGCTGAATATCCTTTCCCAATTTGTTGGTTGCCATTTTGTCCTTTTAACAGTGTCCTTTGCCTTGGAGAAACTTTGTAATTTTATGAGGTCCCATTTGTCAATTCTTGATCTTAGAGCATAAGCTATTGGTGTTCTATTCAGGAACTTTTCCCCTGTGCCCATGTCCTCATGAGTCTTCCACAGTTTCTTTTCTATTAGTTTCAGTGTGTCTGGTTTTACATGGAGGTGCTTGATCCACTTGGAGTGAAGTTTAGTACATGGAGATAAGAATGAACCAATTCGCATTCTCCTGCATGCTGACCTTCAATTGAACCAGCACCATTTGTTGAAAAGGCTATCGTTTTTCCACTGAATGTTTTTGGCTCCTTTGTCGAAGATTAAGTGACCATAGGTATGTGGATTCATTTCTGGATCTTCAATTCTATTCCATTGATCCACTTGTCTTTCACTGTGCCAATACCATGCAGTTTTTAATATTATTGCTCTGTAGTATTAAAGTATTGAAGTCAGGGATACTGATTCCCCCAGAATTTCTTTTGTTATTGAATAGTTTTAGCTATCCTGGGTTTTTTGTTATTCCAGATGAATTTGAGAATTGCTTTTTCTAACTCTGTGAAGAACTGAGTTGGGATTTGGATAGGGATTGCGTTGAATCTGTAGATTGCTTTTGACAAGATGGCCATTTTAACTATATTGATCCTGCCAATCCACAAGCATGGCAGATTTTTCCATTTTCTGAGGTCTTCTTCGATTTCCTTCTTCAGAGACCTAAAGTTCTTGTCCTATGGATCTTTCACTTGTTTGGTTAGTCACACCAAGATACTGTATGTTGTTTGTGGCTATTGTGAAGGGTGTCATTTCTCTAACTTCTTTCTCAGCCTGCTTATCCTTTGAGTATAGGAAGGCAACTGATTTGCTTGACTTGATTTTATAACCACCCACTTTGCTGAAGTTGTTTATCAGCTGTAGGAGTTCTCTGGTGGAGGTTTTCAGGTCACTTAAGTAGACTATCATGTCATCTACAAATAGTGATAATTTGACTTCTTCCTTTAAAATTTGTATCCCCTTGACTTCCTTATGTTGTCTAATTGCTCTAACTAGAACTTCAAGTACTATATTGAAAAGATATGGAGAGAGAGGACAGCCTTGTCTAGTCCCTGATTTTAGTGGGATTGCTTCAAGTTTCTCTCCATTTAGTTTGATGTTGGCTACCGGTTTGCTGTATATTGCTTTAATGATGTTTAGGTATGGGCCTTGAATTCCTGTTCTTTCCAAGACTTTTAGCATGAAAGGATGCTGAATTTTGTCAAATGCTTTTTCTGCATCTAATGAAATGATCATATGGTTCTTTTCTTTGAATTTGTTTACGTAGTGGACAGCATTGATGAATCCATCAATGCTATTGAACCATCGCTGCATCCCTGGGATGAAGCCTACTTGATCATGGTGGATGATCGTTTTGATGTGTTCTTGGATTTGGTTGGCAAGAATTTTATTAATTTTTTGCATCAATATTCATGAGGGAAATTGGCCTGAAGTTCTCTTTCTTTGTTGGATCTTTGTGTGGTTTTGGTATCAGCGTAATTATTTTCTATATTCTTTGTTTACATTCCAAATGGTTTCCCCTTTCCCAGTTCCCCCTCCTCATATGTCCCATAAGCCTTCTTCTCTCCATTTATTCTCCAATCACCTCCCTCCTTTACCTCTCTCCTGGTATTCCCCTACAATGCTAGATCAAGCCTTTCCAGGATCAGGACCCTCTTCTTACTTCTTCATGGGAGCCATTTGTTATGCTAATTGTGCCTTGGGTATTCAGAGCTTCTGGGCTAATTAACATCTACTTCTCAGAGATTGCATTCCATGTATATTCCTTTGTGATTGGGTTACCTCACTTAGGATGATATTTTCCAGTTCCAACCATTTGCCTAAAAATTTCATGAATTCATTGGTTCTAATTGCTGAGTAGTATTCCATTGTGTAAATATACCACATTTTCTGTATCCATTCCTCCACTGAGAGACATCTGGGTTCTTTCCAGCTTCTGGCTATTATAAATAAGGCTGCTATGAACATCATGGAGCATGTGTCCTTATTGAATGCCAGGGAATCCTTTGGGTATATGCCCAGGAGAGGTATAGCAGCGTCCTCCGGAAGTGTCATGTCCAGTTTTCTGAGGATCCACCAGACTGATTGCCATAGTGGTTGTACCATCTTACAATCCCACCTTGCCAACACCTGCTGTCTCCTGAGTTTTTAACATTAGCCATTCTGACTGGTGTAAGGTGAAATCTCAGGGTTGTTTTGATTTGCATTTCCCTAATGACTAATGATGTTGAGCATTTCTTAAGGTGCTTCTCGGCCATCCAAATTTCTTCAGGTAAAAATTCTTTGTTTAGATCTATACTCCATTTTTTAATTGGGTTATTTGGTTCCCTGGGGTCTAACTTCTTGAGTCCTTTGTATGTATTGGATATTAGCCCTCTATCAGATGTAGGGTTGGTGAAGATCTTTTCCGAATTTGTTTGTTGCTGTTTTGTCCTTTTGACAGTGTCCTTTGCCTTACTGAAACTTTGTAGTTTTATAAGGTCCCATTTGTCAATTCTTAATCTTAGAGCATAAGCTATTGGAGTTCGGTTCAGGAACTTTTCCCCTGTGCCCATGTCCTCAAGGATTTTCCCCAGTTTCTTTTCTATTAGTTTCAGTGTGTCTGGTTTTATGTGGAGGTCCTTGATCCGTTTGGACTTGAGCTTAGTACAAGGAGATAAGAATGGATCAATTTGCATTCTTCTGCATGCTGACTTCCAGTTGAACTAGCGCCATTTGTTGAAAAAGCTATCTTTTTTCCACTGGATGTTTTCCGCTCCTTTGTCGAAGATCAAGTGACCATAGGTGTGTGGATTCATTTCTGGTTCTTCAATTCTATTCCATTGGTCCACTTGCCTGTCACTGTGCCAATACTGTGCAGTTTTTAACACTATTGCTCTGTACTCCACCAGAGAACTCTTACAGCTGATAAACAACTTCAGCAAAGTGGCTGGTTATAAAATCAACTCAAGCAAATCAGTTGCCTTCCTGTACTCAAAGGATAAGCAGGCTGAGAAAGAAGTTAGGGAAATGACACCCTTCACAATAACCACAAACAACATAAAGTATCTTGGTGTGACTGTAATCAAACAAGTAAAAGATCTATAGGACAAGAACTTTAGGTCTCTGAAGAAAGAAACAGAAGAAGACCTCAGAAAGTGGAAAAAATCTGCCATGCTTGTGGATTGGCAGGATCAATATAGTTAAAATGGCCATCTTGTCAAAAGCAATCTTCAGATTCAATGCAATCCCCATCAAAATCCCAACTCAGTTCTTCACAGAGTTAGAAAAAGCAGTTCTCAAATTCATCTGGAATAACAAAAAAACAGGAAAGCTAAAACTATTCTCAACAGTAAAACAACTTCTGGGGGAATTGGTTTTCCATAGTGATTTTTAAAGTGGCTGTTTGAAGTGGGGCTAATTACAAATCACTATGGTAAATCTTGAGCAAAATAAAAGCAGAAAAATTACATTATTCATTTCAACCAAACTGACAGGAACTCTAGTCAGAATGCCAAAAAGATTCATATCTGTGCATATTCAGGCATTATTTATAATAACTTAGATATAGGTTCAGCTTAGATCACTATCTGCAGATATAAAAACATTAAAATATAGTATACTCATAATAATGAAAGTTTACCCATCCTTAAAGATAAACAAAATTATAAAATTTACATCAAAATCCATGCAACAGGAGATTGTTATGTATAATGAACCAGATACAGAAAGACAAATCTTGTTTTATCCAAAACTCAGAAAATGTATTGGCATTCATGATACCATTTCATACATAGAGAGGCTTCTTCCACTTTCCTGGCATATGTGTATATATTATTTGCATGGAGGAATGGAAACAACAATAAGGAACAATGGTATCTATGTATGAAAATACCATATTGAGACCATTATTTTGTACATCATCTAAAAATCAATGAAAATTTAACTAAAGTAAAAGAAGTAAGCCATAGAAAGGAGAAATATATAGATGAAGTAAAGCAGTTTTCATCCATCTGTCCAAACAGGAACCCATCTACTAAGGAGCACATTGCTAAGAAATATTTCGCATGATCTGCAGCCTATGTAGCCTGCACATCTTTTGTAGAGAAACAAGAGCCTTGGTCTTTCATTTTGTTGAAATAGGTTTCTAACTGGAGTCTAGAATTAAACTACAAACCTAGCAGTAAAAATGATATCAGAATGGCAGTTTCTGGGAAATCAATAACTTCCCAAAAAACAAACAATTGGTGATTGACAGAGTGATTAATTATTAAGCATAAGCAGTACAAAACAGAATTTGAGGAGACCCCATTAAAGCTGAAACTAAATCAATTCATTATAGGTTCCAGAAGTGAATTGGAGGCCACAGCTTAGGGTTAGACAAGAGAAATTGACAGAAGTGTGAAGTAGAGATTTCCGGTTTTGTTGAAAACTCATTTGTATCATAAGATAATTCTATGGAAGCTGAATTATGAGAGGATAATTTACTGAGAACAACACGTGGTGTTTTTCTGGAAGCTGTCTTGTTAAAGAACATGTGATACTTTGCTAAAGAAGAAGTTGGAAAGGATGTTTGCAAAGGGGATAATTATAACCTAACAGGAAGTGGATTACTCTCTGGCATTGGTTTGCCTTGTTAGTATTCTTTAGGCTTTGCTGACACTGGTATTTACTGAATACACTGTGTGACTCAGTGCTCTCCATTAGGCTTGCTTTCTTCGCTGATCTTCACTCATCATTACTTTATAGAGAGAAATGCCCCATAGAATTTTTTGTCATGATCTGGCTGCTTCTTGTCACTTCAGTGGACTTGTACTGATAGACATAAACTCATGATTTCTTCTTGATAGAACTACTGCTGCTGACTCATGTTTGGTGATTGCCAAGTGTACTGGAAGGCCTCTGCTGATTTGTGCTTGGTGTAAAGCTTGTGAACTGGATTGCTGACAATGAAGATTGAGATGGCACCATAGAACTACTTTTAAACAGGTTCATGTCTACTCCTCCATGCCCTTGTCCTAATAACCTTTCTTTTCTACCTCTTTGGTCAGTGAGATATAAGGTTTCCAGCACTTAAGAACCCTTATTAAAGTAGGTTTTTGAAAACTCTAAGTCTACAGGTTGTGCCCCAAATGGCTTAGGCATTATGGGTAAGTGTTTCTAACATAGTACAGGAAAAAACAGGTTTTGATGTGTTAGCAATATTGTTTAAGGAGGTTGGCAAAATAAGAGCTGCCCCTACTTGCATGGTCTCCTGTTTTGCTCCCAGAGGAAGTTTTCTGGTTTTGCTCCATATTCTCCATGTATACTATTTTGAAAAATTTGGGGGAAAAAGCTGAAAATTCTCTTGTGTTAAAGATGATTTCAGAATTGTATATGTATCTAGAGAGTTTGTGGATATAGGTAGAAGTGATTAGAAAGCAAAAAGAGTCAATGGGAGGAAAAACAAACTTATTGTCTGAGATCAGGAATTTACAACACAACAAAAGAAGGAAGCAAATTAGGCTGGAATGCAAACTATTGCCCCACCCTGCTCCACACGCTGTCACTGCTGTCACTGTCATGTTGCAGAGCATATGTTAAAGGGAGCCAGGAAGAGCAAAAGGCAGTACAACACCTTAATGTCCAGCAAAGTACACTACTAAACAATTTGCTTCAGGATACACAGGTACCTTCAGTCTGCATAGTCTTTGTGCAACATATACCTGTTAACAATGGTGGTTATGCTTTTAATGAGTTGACCTGGCATCTGATAGAAATGCTAGATCCAAAGTGTTTTAAAGAGATTATTCAATATTATGGCTTGCATTCTTTACTTTTAAAAGAAATGTTAGGTAACTGGGGTACACTGCATAGTGTGATTTTTTTTTTTAATATTGGAAGGAATTGGTGTCTGCTCTACTAGAAGCTGGTCAACAGTTACAAAGGTTGTTATGGTGGAGACATGAAGCCACAAAAATAGAACAATGTTATTTAATGAGAGAGGTAAATGTTACTAAGCACCAGATGCTTCGTGAAGGGCATTATACTGACTTGCAAGAACAAATCCAATCCAATAATATTGTAATTCAATGATGTCATGTTGGAATATTTAGAGATTTGAATATGATTGAGAACTCAGGGGAAAAATCTGCCTCATTTGCTAAGGTAATACATGGTTCTGCAGAAACATTTACCAACTTCTTATAGAGATTGGGGTCAGCTGTAAAAAGCCATATCAGATCATGAAATCAGAATGTCATTAATAGAAATATTGGCATTTGAAAACACAAATATTGTACTGAGAGAACAGTCAGACAATTGAAAGCACAGGGAGCTACAATAGATGAATGAATAAGAGAGACAACTGGTGTTGATATTCAATAGCATAATGGCAATATTATAGGGCAAATCATAGCTAGAAATCTCAAGAACCAAAATGCCTGATACTATATTTGTTGTGGACTTTGTCATTTCCAAAGAAATTATAAGGCTAAAAAATTAAGAGCTCAAAATAGCAGGTACATTTACTCTAGAGGATGTGTTATTTGTAGAAGAGAAAAAGAAGGCTTTTGTTGCAATAAATACAAAATCTTCCAGAGTACCATAACCCCTGAGGAAACAGAAATCATTACTTAAATGATTCCAGGTCCAAGAGGAGCATAGAAGTAACATCTTGCCATCAGCAAGTGAAAGTGGAAGTCTGTAATCCTTAAGGCCTACAACAAACAATACAATCTATATTCCTTTGATCGGCCAGATGGTGCCAAACATGCATGAAAATTAAAACTAAGTATTTCTGGTATTATACATGCTATGGAAGGAAGTATAGCTTTGGACCTGGCCACAGATACTCATTTTACATTATCCCCCAAAGTTGAATATTAGAAATTACCCACTGGTACTCATGATCCTTTACCTTCAGAGAGAGTAGGAATAATCTTGGGAAGAAGTGGATTAACTTCTCAAGGATTTATTGTGCACCCAGTTATAGTAGATGAGGGTAGCAAAGAAGAAATAAAAATCATGACATATGTTCAAAAGATAAAAATTTATGGAGGGGATAGAATTACTCAATTGTTGTTACTTCCTTATATCAAGGCCAAGCCTGTTCCAACATAAAGAGCAGAGGTTTTTTCAGATGTAATGAAAAATGTGTGTTCTGGAAAACAGTGGTTAATAATTAGAAACCCTAATTAATGGTATAAATGAATGGTGTTGACATTGATGTTTTGGTAGAAATAGGAGCTGATATTAGTATACTTTCCTAAAATTCTTAGAATCCAAATAGCCACTTCAGAATGCTTACACACAATTTATAGGTAGTGCTAAATTATTGCAAATTAGACAAACCATCTGATGGATTACATGTGTGGGACCAGAAGGGCAAACACAAAAAGTGAAAACTTACTTTGCTGATTGCAAAAATAAATTTATGGGGAAGGGATTTTTTTTACAACAATGGGGAACTTAAATCAATATTTCTGCAATTCCAGGGACAGTAAATGAGAAAATTGGGGTTAATATGGTAGATTCTCCTGAGAGGATGTTGATACAGGTGATTGAAAGCAATCATAAACTGTTTTCATTGTCCAAACACAGAATCACTGGAATTGCATTTCCAAATTGATAAAAGAGCTATTACTGACAAACCAAGAGTCTTGCTCCTAAAATGGTGTGAGGGTTTGTATATACTTGGCCTGAGGAGTGGCATTATTTGGAAGTGTGTCCTTATTGGAGTAGGTGTGCCACTGTGGGTGTGGGCTTTAGGACCCTACTCCTAGCTGCCTGGAAGTGAGTATTCTGCCAGCAGCCTTCAGAAGAAGTTGGAGAACTCTCAGCTACTCCTGTACTATTCCAGTCCGGATGCTGCCATGCTCCCACCTTGATGATACTGTACTGAACCTCTGAACCTGTAAGCCAGCCCCAATTAAATGTTTTCCTTTATAAGACTTGCCTTGGTCATGGTGTCTTTTCACAGCAATAAAACCCTAACCAGGACAGAAGTTGGTACCAGGAGTGGTACTAGAGGAACAAAGTATAAGGATGAATCTTTTAAGAATCTGGAGTTGATTTAATAATTTAATAATAACTTGATAACTTTAATAATTAACTTAAGGAAGTTAATGCCTTTGATTATCTTGATCCATGAATTCCTCTCTTGATCATCAATTGATGAATTAGGTGACCTGATGTACCAAATGTTCTCCATGTTGGGGGAAAATCAGAAAGTGATTTTGCTGTCTTGTTGCTCTTAGTATCTCTGGGAAAATTGAAGAAAGAAAAACATGGGCTATATGATAAAATTGAGCAGCTCTAGATGCAAATAAACAATCTAAAGTTTTCTAAATGTGCCCTTGGAAAGAATCTTCTCTCCAGCAGCCAAGCGTAGGCAATGAAGGAGTTGGAAAACACAAAGCTGATGATATTATAATAGAACAAGGAATCCATGTTCCAGCCTAAGCAAGCAGCAGCACTCAGCAGCTTTGGTCACATGACTCTGGCTTTAGGGTCCAGAATAGAAGGGAATATTGGGACAATTGATGCTGGTTAGTTGGAGCTAAGAAAATAGCAGTGATTAAGAAAAGACAAGCATCACTGAGATTAAATCTTCTGGGGAATGTTTTCTGAGAGGACAGAGAATCTGTGATCCAGAGATAGCCAAGGTTGTACCTTGTGCTATAACTGTAAATGGTTATGTCTAAGAGTCACCCAGGTGGTACTGGTTTTGAAGCATGAAGGTGTCATGAAGAACAGCTGAGCCTTGTCATTATGAGAGACCATGGAAGGTCATTGGTTAAGGTGCAGCCTCAGTTATAATTGACAGCCCAAGACTGAAGGGGTCATGCGAAGAATTTGAGGCTTGGCACCATGAAGAGATCGTATGAGAGGCTATTGGTGAAGCAGAAGACCTCAGATTATTAGAGATGCCAGTATCACGGGATAATCACCAAGATTAGCAGTGGAAGTGGAGTGAGTAAACCTGACCTTAGAGTGCTACAGAGGGCAGAGCTGGAGAAGTGATGTCAGTCCTTTGGAGGAACCCAGAAGATTATGTGTGGAACAGACATTGAATGAGGCTGTAACATTGAAATTACCTTGGAAACCCAAATATTATAAAGATGCCAGAGCCGCAGATACCTATTGAGGAAAGCTGCTAGGAGGGAGTGATACAAGCCCAGAAGAAAGGAGTAACGATCTGAAGACCACTTTGGCAACAGACATGGAGATGTTTGGAGTTTGCCCAGCTTGTTTTCTGTCTTGCCTTGGGGATTACAGTTAAGTGATTGGATTAATGTCAGAAGAAACTTTGGACTTTTAACATTTTTGAGACTGTTTTAGACTACGGGGACTTTGGAAGTTGGACTAAATGTCCTCTTTTATTATGCTATGGCTAGGTATGGCCCCACATATTCATTTGTTTGAACAAGCCTATGGGGGCCAGGGAGCAGAACGATATATGCTTCACCCAGGGAGTAGCACTATTTGTGGAGGTGTGGCCTTGTTGGAGTAAGTGTATCAATGTTGGTGTGGGTTTGAAAGACCCTACTCCTAGTTGCCTGGAAGTGAGTATTCTGCTAGCAGCCTTCAGATTCTCAACTCCTCCTGTACCATGCCTATATGGATGCTCCCATGTTCCTGCCTTGATACTGAACTGAATCTCTGATCCTGTAAGCCAGCCCCAATTAAATGTTGTCCTTTATAAGACTTACCTTGGTCATGGTGTCTGTTCACAGCAGGAAAAACTCTAAGAAAAATGATTATCAAACAGACCTATATGGAAAGAGCAGTGGCAGATAACAAAAAAAAATGCAGTCATTTGAAAAAATGATAAAAGAGCATCTGAAGGCTCCACATATAGAAGTGTCTACCCACCTACGAAATTCTCCTGTGTTTGTTGTATAAATAAATAAATAAATAAATAAATAAATAAATAAATAAATAAGGAAAATGAGGGATAATAACAGATTTAAGAGTTGTGAAGAATAACTTCATTCAACCAATGGGTCCTTTACAGCCTGGATCTCCTTTACTTTTGTTGATACTGGAATCATGGCCTAAAATAATAATTGACATGAAAGATTGCTTTATCACAGTGCCCTTGCACTGGTCTTTGCTGAGGATGCTGTTTGCCTTGCTGGTCTTCGTTACTCTTGGTTTCTTTGCTGATATTCACTTGTTGTGACTTCATAGAGACAAATGCACCAAAGAATTTCTGGTTGTGTTCCTGCTGCTTCTTGACACTTCAGTGGACTTTTACTGATTAACACAGCCTCATAGTTTCTTCTAGACAGAACTGATGCTACTTATTTGTGTTGGGTGGTTGCTTAGTGGACTGGATTTCCTCTGCTGATTTCTATTTGGTATAAGGCTAGTGTACTGGACTCCTGACAACAAGGATTGGAATCACCAAGAACTTCTAAATAGGTCCATGTTCCCTCTCTTGTTTTTATTAGGTTATTACCTTTCTTCTTCACCTAGCTTTGGTTGGTAGGCTATATGGGAGATTGAAACATTTAAGAACCCTTACTAAAGTAGGTTTAAAATTAAAATTAAAATTCCTTAGACAACATGAGTGATTGAAATATTGATTATGGTTAAAACAGTGACAAGAAAACAGTTTGGACCAATTTAAAATATAAGAAATACGGGTTCAAGAAATAGATCTATTCTTTTTACCTATGAGTTCATTGTTTAATATCAGTCTTGTTCTGATATTTTTTTTTGGAATTCAAAGGAAACAGAAGATGCCCAAAACAAAGCTCATTTAACAAGTTTCAGAAAGGAACAAGGTGAGTACTTTCATCTCCTAGTTCACAGCAAGAGTCCTTCAGTCTAACAATGAAATGGAACAGGTATTTTTATCCAAGACATTACCTACCAGGACTCTACATGGTGCTCCAATCATTATGGACTATTACAATGAGTATTCTTTAACAATCAAGAATGTTCTATCCCTTAAAAGGATGTTCTTTCTTTAAAAAAAACCAAACTCCACATGTCTAAAATTGTTCTAGAAATAACTATGTTTTCTCTACCCACCATAATATCTTCACACACTTCATGATGACCTTTCTATGAGCACTCAAATGGGAATGGTCTATACAAAAATAATGGCTTCTTTTTAAATTTGTAGCACTAAAACCTCACAATGATGGTGCTGCTAACAGTTTCTTCCCCTGAGAAACATTCTTTATAATTCCAATAACTTCTGAAACTAGAACATTCTACAGGTGTGAATGTGTCACATCCTTAGATAGATCCTTAAGGATCAACCACCTTGTGGTACAAATATGGTACGCTGTTCTTTGTTCACATATGGTATGCTGGATAGATTTATTATTTAGGAGAGAAAATTTCAGATAGTAAAGGGTTTTATTTCTATGGCAACTAGCTCATAAAAGATGGGAAATACAATGCAGTCAACTTTCAATATCTTAATAAATGAGAAAATGAAAAACATCCTGTGACTTGTGTGTTTTCTAAAAAATACTCCCTACAGTTAAAAGACAGAAATGTCTGAGATATATAATAAGATAGTTCAACATGTTGCTTGTGTATTTACAGGGAAAAACAGCAAAAAAGAATATTTTTTGTTTAAGTAATTTTTAAATTATTTACAAGTCTATTTGTTTGTACACCATTTGGAGTAAGACAGCCCACGTTTCATTCTCATTCATTGCTACTGTGTGAATCTTAATTCTCTGTCACGATTCAGGTCTGCTAAGAGGCCAACCTCATACATGCCATAGTAGGTGAGATTCTTTTTCCATAAAGCCATATAAATCTCAGAAATAGATGTTATGTTAGCTCAAAACAAGAATTACAGCAGAAGACTACACCCAGACATATTTTGTTTACAGTTAGATGTTGCCTCATGTCACTTGGATTTTTTTCTTTGCCACTTGCTTCTCTTGATATACTGTGTTGCTTATTGTTAAATCGCTGGTACACATAACAGTATCAACACCACCTGATAGCCCTCTATGGGAAGAACATAGTCCTCAGCTCCATCAAAGGCACCATCTTCATTCTGACTCTTCTAAGCATAGAAGGAAATTGCAGGTTTGCCATATCCCTCTCAAAACAGTGGCTCAGCCTCAGCACCTCACAGTTTGCTCCATCTATACCTGTCCAGTGATTCTGCATGTGACTGGCATGATCCTTCGCATATTGTGCATGTTGGGTTTGAAAAAATATGGTAAATAACAGCTGCGATTTCTCTAAGGAGACATTATCTGTTCTTGTCTAAGATAAGGATGGAAAAAGAGAGTCTATGGCTTCAGTGAGTAATCTATATAAAGTTAGTCATAATGACCATGTTATTTGGAAAGGACTATATTCCTTATATTCTTGAGAAGGCTAAAGTGACACACACATAAAATCCTGCTTATGAAACACTATAAATAGACAGGCATAAAGTGCTCTAGAAGGCAGGCAAGGGGAAGAAACTTCAGAAGGAAAAATATCCTTCTGAGGGAGGAGATCAGTGGAGGTCTTTGGTTTCACTGCTTTTGAGAATGTGTCTGTTCCTAGTGCAGGCTAGACCAAACTTAAATTTAAATATAGTCTATACAAGCTTCACACTCACGTAACCTTTAACCATCCCTCCACAACCCACCATGTTCTTGGGTTACAGGTACACACTAGTATAGCAAGCTGTGGTGGGCAGAGTGTAGGTGGTTTTTACATAGAACTGGATTTAGGAGGTTAGGAAATATTGCCATGGCTTTCTCTTCCCTCAGTAGATTTCTCCTGACTTTTCAGACATTCATCCGCCGCACCTTCCTCCATCTTCATTCTGCTTAAGGGCACAGTCTGCTCACTTTTCTTCTTCTATAAGCATCACAGCTTATGCTAAATAAAAGATAGTATAACTGCCATTTATGAGCTCCATTTTCCAAAGAGTACACTAATTGTAATTCTTGGTTTAATACTATATTCAATTATAAAATAGATTTTTACCAAAAAAACTAATCTTTAATTAAGGGAGCAGTCAGATCCTACACTGAAGGCAGATGTCTCATGACTTTCTTGGTACTAACAAGAACTCTTTACTGTGCTAGCTAAGTGCTTAGTGGACAGGACAGAAGGAATACAGACAGCTGTTATCACAATATACTCTAAGCTGGAAACAAAATAAATCATCACCTAAGGTCAGAACCCTGATTTCAAAGCCAGGGAAATGCGCCAGCCTCGGGCTACTTCCTCATGGCACCGTCTCCAAAATATGAGCTTTACCAGACTTCCAAGGGCCAAAGGCCACAATAACAATTGATTTAATTTCTCTGGTACCTACCCTCATGTCTTATCCAGTTAGCCAAAATCACTCTTCCATTTCAATGACAACACTTTCTGTAAGCCACAAGGGAACCATAGGTGTCTTTGCCTACAGTCAAGAAAGATGGTAAGAGGAGGGAGCTGATATCATGTTCTCCCTCTGGAAAAGCACTGAATCTCATTTAGGAGAGATTTGCTCTCCACATTCTCAAAAGCTCTATAGACATTGTGTCTGGAGGTGTATCATTGTTCGAGGGTTAGAGTATGTTGTTGGCAGCAAGGATTAGAAGGCTGCTACAATTTTGTGCCCAAAACAGTCTCAAGTATCATTAGTTTTAGTTAAGAAGACTTGTGTTAGAGAATCAACTCAAGTACTCAAGTACAAACACTGGTGAAAACTGGTGACTGGTGTGAGTATAGGTTTTTTACTCAGGCAATGAAGCCCTCTGTTTCATAAGATGATGGATGCAACATGATGGCATTCACCCTCCAGTGTGAAGGGCTCAGGCTCTAATCTAGGCCTTTGACAATGGTTTCTTTGCATGCCATGACTCTCTGCTTTCTCCAACTTCAACACCATTCACTTAATTGTTCTTGTTCAATCCATGATTTTACCCGTCTGAATTTTGATGTTTTATATGGCTTAATCAATTTCTCTTCTCTCCTGCCAGTTTCATAATGACATTGTGGGGTTTTTTTTGTATTTCTATTTGTTTATTTATTTATTTATTTACATGCCAGCTTTTATCCTCCACCCTGTCTACTCTCCAATTGTTCCACATCCCATTACCACCCTTTCCCAACCTCACCAGACTTATAAACTCCCTGGGGCCTCCAGTCTCTTGAGGTTTAGGTGCATCATCTCTGATTGAACACAGACCTGGAAGTCTTCTATTGTATGTGTGCTAGGGGCCTTGTATCAGCTGGTGTATGCTGCCTGTTTGGTGGTCCAGTGTTTGAGAGATCTTGGGAATCCAGGTTAATTGAGACTGCTGGTCCTCCTACAGGATTGCCCTCTTCCTCAGCTTCTTCCAGCCTTTCTCTAGTTCAATCACGTGAGTCAGCAGCTTCTGTCCATTGATTGATGCAAATATCTGCATCTGACTTTTTCAGCTGCTTGTTGGGTCTTCCAGAGTGACATCATGATATGTCTCTTTTTGTGAGTGCTCCATAGCCTCAGTAATAGTGTCAGGCCTTGGGACCTTCCCTTGAGCTGGATCCCACTTTGGGCCTGTCACTGGACCTTCTTTTTCTCAGGCTCCTCTCCATGTCCATCCCTGAAGTTCTTTCACACAGAAACAATTATGGGTCAGAGTTTTGACTGTGGGATGGCAACCCCCTCCCTTGCTTGGTGTCCTCTCTTCTTCTGTAAGTGGGCTCTATACGTTTTCTCTCCCTACTGTCAGGCATTTCACCTATGGTCCCTCCCTTTGAGTCCTGAGAGTCTCTCACCTCCCAGGTCTCTAGTGCATTCTGGAGAGGACCCCTGCCCCCCCCCAACCTCCTACCTCCTGAGATTGTTTTCACTCTTTCTCCTGGCTGTCAGGACTTCAGTCCTTTTCCTTCACCCAATACCAGACCAGGTTCGTCTCCCTACTCCACCCCACAACTCCTGTCTTCTTTCCCTCCTAGGTCTTTCAATCCTTCCCCACATTTGTTAATTTCAATTAAAGCAGAAATAGTTCAACACTCTTTCTCCTGCATTCTAAGCCTCCCTTCCACTGCCTCCCTTTTCCCTCTCAAATCCATTGGGCCTGAAGACAGTCTCCCTTGGAACACATTATGGCCTGAAACACATCCTTATTTGTCCCTGCAGCACTATTTCTTCAGTCTCATCCTTATTCTCATTGTACATCCAAGTATTTTCTGATAAAGATTAGTCACTGTAAACTAATTTTAATATACTGCATTTTGATATTTTATGCATATTTGTTCTTATGACCTATTCCCCAGCTGTTATGTATTTATCTAGTCTCGGCATTTGGCTAATACTGGCATTAGAGAATATGCTTATTATTTTTCTCTCTTCTTCTGCCTAATTTTATTAGTTTGGATCATTTGCATTCTTTTTCTTTACTTTGACTAGGGTCATGTCAATCTTGCTTAGTTTCATAGTCAACTCTTTGATTATATACATATTGTTTTAGTTTCCATTTCATTACTATGTAGCAATAATTTTATTATTATTTTGCTTTCTCCAGAGTCTGGCTTCTTATTTTCTTGGATTTTAAGTTGTGTAATAGATTATCTATTTGAAAGCATACTGAAATTTTACTTCGATCATTGATAGCTATTAAACTTTTCTCCTTGGACTGTGTTGGCCAAAACCCCAAGGCTCTGATAGGCATGGTCTTCATTTATATTTGCTTCAAGGACTTTTTAATTATCTGTCATGATTTTATCAATGATCTGTTGCCCTTTCAAAGATGTTTGGAAGTGGCACAATGGCTCAAGAAGTTGACTTCTTGATTTCAAATTGATTCCCAGAATGCATAAAAAGGTGCACATAGTAGATTGTCTATACCCCTGTGGGAGCTCCAATGTACATCTGCATGTGTTCAGCACAAATAAGACTCAGTAGGTAGGAAGAGAGAAAAATGAAGGGAAGAAAGAAGGAAGGAAGGTCAAAATATACTTTATTCAGTATACAAACTTATTCATATACATATATGTATATATGCACTGACTGTTCTTCAACAGGTTTCAGGTCTAACTACTAGCACCATATGGTAGCCTACAATTGTTTGTACCTGTAGTTCCAGAGTATTCCTTTTCTAGTCTCTGTAGGTACCAGAATCCCATTTGGTGCACTGGTATACATTCTGGCACAACACCTATATTCATAAAATCAAATAATTTTTAAAAGAAAACTATACTATTCATTTCATCCCCAAGTATTTTATACTTTCTTATGTCTATCTGCTTGTGTTTATGTCCAAGCTTGACTTGTAGACTATTATGAAAACAAATTTACAGAAGGATCCATGTGCCTCTGAGAACATTCCTACAATTTTCAAGGAGTCACACAAAATTCCATCTCCTGCTCAGAATTACACTGTCAGCCAACAGAGTAGCCATGAAATGAGCACACATAGTCAGATTCAGAATCCTGACACATGTTTCATGGTAAAAGAGCCTTGCAATAACAGGGTTTATGCACACTAATAAAGGCAGCCAAGCAGACTCTACATATCTCTTAGCTGAGGTCCAGCCTCTCAGACTCTTCTTTTCCAGTTCTTTTCCCAAGAAACCTATGAATGACCATCTTGGAAATGAACCATGCTCTATAATGAGGGGTTTCTTGCTTCCTGTTTTATTTTCCTTAATCCTTTGGTTATATGTACAACTTTTTGTGTTTTCTGAAACTTGAACTATATTTCTTTTTTATTAATATTCGATGTATTCTTTATTTACATTTCAAATGATTTCCCCTTTTCTGGGTCCCCACTCCCCTCAAGTCCCATAAGCCCTCTTCCCTCCCCCTGTTCCTCCATCTACTCCTTCCCACTTCCCTGTTCTGTTATCCCTCTATACTGTTGCACTGAGTCTATCCAGAACCAGGGGCCACTCCTCCATTCTTTTTGGACATCATTTAATATATGGATTATGTCTTGGGTATTCCAAGTTTCAAGGCTAATATCCACTTATCAGTGAGTGCATACCATGATTTATCTTTTGAGACTGGGTTACCTCACTTAGTATGATGTTCTCCAGCTTCATCCATTTGTCTAAGAATTTCATGAATTCATTATTTCTAATGGCTGAATAGTACTCCATTGTGTAAATATACCACATATTTTATCCATTCCTCCGTTGAGGGACACCTGGGTTCTCTCCAGCTTCTGGCTACTACAAATAGGGCTGCTATGAACATAGTGGAGCATGTGTCCTTATTGCATGCCGGGGAATCCTCTGGGTATATGCCCAGGAGTGGTATAGCAGGGTCCTCTGGAAGTGTCATGCCCAGTTTTTTGAGGAACCACCAGACTGATTTCCAAAGTGGTTGCACCATCTTACAATCCCACCAGCAGTGGTGGAGTGTTCCTCTTTCTCCACATCCTCGCCAACACCTGCTGTCTCCTGAGTTTTTGACCTTAGCCATTCTGACTGGTGTGAGGTGAAATCTCATGGTTGTTTTGATTTGCATTTGCGTAATGATTAATGATATTGAACATTTCTTAAGGTGTTTCTCAACCCTCCGAAGTTCTTCATGTGAAAATTCTTTGTTTAGCTCCGTACCCCACTTTTTAATGGGGTTATTTGGTTCTCTGGGTTCTACTTTCTTGAGTTCTTTGTATATATTAGATATTAGCCCTCTGTCAGATTTAGGGTTGGTGAAGATCCTTTCCCAGTCTGTTGGTTGACGTTTTGTCCTTTTGACGGTGTCCTTTGCCTTACAGAAACTTTGTAATTTTATTAGGTCCCATTTGTCAATTCTTGATCTTAGAGCATAAGCTATTGGTGTCCTATTCAGGAACTTTTCCCCTGTGCCCATGTCCTCAAGGATTTTCCCCAGTTTCTTTTCTATTAGTTTCGGTGTGTCAGGTTTTATGTGGAGGTCCTTGATCCATTTGGAGTTGAGCTTAGTACAAGGAGATAAGAATGGATCGATTTGCATTCTTCTGCATGCTGACCTCCAATTGAACTAGCACCATTTGTTGAAAAGACTATCTTTTTTCCACTGGATGCTTTCAGCTCCTTTGTCAAAGATCAACTGACCATAGGTGTGTGGGTTCATTTCTGGGTCTTCAATCTTGCTTGGATTGTTTTCTCCAACTCTGTGTGGTGACTAATATTTGACAACCCACACTTTGCAGGGAAAATGGAGTTTTACTGAATTCATTGTCACTCTGGGCTACATGAGTTTCTGTAAAAGCAAGCAGACACATAAACCTATTAAGGTCCTTGGAGCAAAAAGATGTCTGTTCTTTAAAAGAAAGGTCCTGTTCACTCTTGTGCCTTCCCAGAAACTTTTATCCACTTCTTTCTGCTCTCCCACACAATCTCATACTTTACTGTTACTGTATCTCTACTCAGACTCCTCTGAAGCTCAAAAAGACTCAAGTATTATAATTGAGTTAGAGGAAACATAAAGTACTTTATATGCATTGAGGTGGGAAACATTTCTTCATCTAGGAACCTAACATTGAATTGAATTTGCTCTTACACAACCCCATGTCAGAAAGATTCACAAATTCTTTCAAATTCATCTCAAACCATGGTGCCCATTTGAGGGCACACACATGAGAGACGCGATCATCTGTTAAATCGTTGATCAGAAATAGTCTTGGGGGCTTGTGTGAGGTTATCAAATTGGATCACTGAATTAATGTGGTACATAATAGATAGGGAGTCTCTTCCTGTGTGGTGTGGATGGGCTGGCTTAGCTAAATAATTTACATGATTGTGGAAATCTTTGCCTTCAGATGCCAAGAAAGGGCCAGTGCTGGATTTAATATAGATGGACCAAACAAACACTATAGCTAAGAAACACAGATATTGTGATTTATATAAGTACAGATATAGACTGTAGAGAGAATATCTTATGTCTAAATGGATGTGGTACCTGTCAATCATGAATCTGATGGCCTACATTTTGGGCATTTAATAGAAGGAAGAAAATAAGTTTTGAACTGTTTCTTTCATTCACATAAGAAATAAATTGATTTTGAACCCCCTAAAAAGAAATAGGAGAAGGGACATCCAGGAAAAAAGAAAAGTCTGGGAGAGAGATAAATAGGGGATTCTCGCAGGAAGATATGAGGAGATAGATACATGGTACCTGAGCCCTGATAACCAGTCACATGGCATACCATAGGTTAAAATAAATACATTACTTTAGATATGATCTAGTCAGAGAAGAGCATAGCTATATGGCCAACTTATATTTACATATATTTTGAGTCTAAGTCTTAATTCTAGGAGCAAGGGGTTTGAAGAAAGAAAAAAAATCAAACTGTTTCTGTGACTTCAACAATAGGCATCTTAAAGTTATTCAAGAGCTTCAAGGTATGGATGTCTCTTCTAAAATGTCTGGCCTAAGTAAAGGTCCATAGGATGGTTTGTAGATTCTGTGTGACCTTAAGGAAGAAGTGCTTCATCTGTAAAGACATGCAAGAGAAAGATTTATGATACCTGAGAGGTGAGTGTAAACCAGACTTACAGGACCATACAACAAGATGTAGTAATGAAAACTGGTTTGTCCTAATCCCACATACTATGAAGCAGATACATATCTGTAACTTGTAACCAGAAACCCTGAAATATCATTTAATTGTGATAATGCTTCTTTTTATTGGTATGTGTGTGTTTGACACTGCATGAATCATTGGGACAAAATTACTCACCTGCCATGTTACTTCTTTCTATTAAGTATGGCTGGGACTGTTATGTGCCAAAATTGTTAATATGCCAATCTAATTGTTTAATTTGTTTGATTAATTTACATTAATTTACATTAATTTGTTTAATTAATTTAATTAATTAAATTGTTTAATTTGTTATATGCCAAAAGTGTTAATATGTCAATTTAATTGTTTAATTTGTTTAATTAATTTACATTAATGTTTTACATTAATTTACATTGATTTGCATTAATTTGTTTAATTAATTTAATTAACTAAATTGTTTAATTTGTTATGTGCCAAAAGTGTTAATATCTCAAGTCTTCCAGGACCCAATGGTCACATTAATGTGCTTATTTCTTATGAAGTATTTTATTTTTCTCTTAAAACATAAACCCATGAAATGTCCAACCCCAAAACAATTTAGAGTACAATGGTTTGGACTAGACTGTCATCCATAAATATTTTCTCCAGAGTGGCACATTGAAGAAATAAGAGTCTCCAGAAGCTGAACTGTTTGGAAGTGGAAGCAAAGTCAGTCACTATGTAAGGGAAAAATATCAACAGATCAATTATATTGAACCATTTGTTGTCACAAAATTTCAAATGAGTCTTTTCTGGGTTTAATTATTGATATTTTCAGTCTCACATAAAAGTCTGCATCAAATGCCCTGAGAAATGACTCAGATTAAAGAAAAGATGTTTTCTGCTTTATAGACACCTGTATCTCATATGGAAAGTTTAACATGTACAAGCTACACAAGGACTTTGGAAACAGAAACAGAAACAGCTCAGCTAAGGACTAGGCAAAGAGACAAAGTCACATATCACTGTCACTTGACTTTGGATTGGATGACCCTGGACAAAGACAATAAGATAAAAGTACATACATAAGGACACATACCAGCACTTAATGTGCTTGGCTAAAGCAGTTTTGTTCCTTGCTTCTGTTCCAGCTGCCTGATGGGAAGGAAATTTCCAAAAATAATTCTGACATTAAGTAAAGAACTCATGGGTCATTAAGTATTGGTTTTATATCTCTGGCTCACATACACATTTTCCTGTTTATTATACTGGAACTGATCTTGTTTTTCTTCTCATAGTGTGATGCATGTGTCACTACACACACCCCCCACACACACACACACACATACACACACACACATCCTTTCTTACTATTAGTTTCAAAATACCTACTTGTCCCATATTTTTTAATATTATCAGGTGACATTTTACTTTAAGCCTATACTAAGCATTACTTCTGTCTAGAGGTGAATTCCTGATTTATTTTCCCCAGAATCTTCTCAACTTGTTCAAATAAATGGTGCCTTCTCCAAAAATACAGTGGTACTTCTGCCCAGTGCTCTTTAGATGATAATGACTTCCATCTATGAATTCACCATTCCTGTTGATAAAGTATTGTTCTTCCCACACATAACTCTCTCTGAAATCTGAAATGTATGTGTCGGGTTGAATGGACTCTCAAGTTTAAAAGAGACCTACACAAGACCTAGACCAAAACATTCTTCAAACTGAATGTTCATTCAACATAGGTTGCAGTTAATATGATATGCCTCTTAAATATGTCTTCCACCATAGATGGCTGCATATTTTGATGCATGGATAAAAACTTCCATTTCAAGTTTTGTTATACCTAAATGTTTCCTGTGCCATCCTGATTCTTTTCATGTCATTTTAAGTTATATGTGATTACAAAACAATGAATTTAATTATGACCTTTTCACACACATGCATCATTCTGATTCAGTCATTTGGTCCTATCAATACACTCCTTTAACATTCTCACTACAAGAATTTCTCTTCTACACTCATGTCATAAAGATTTTGACAGAGTAATAGGTACATATATATGTTTCAATATTTGGAATGAACAAGGAATGGTAATTGATGAAATGACTCTCTGTAAGTGTCTTAAGTAAGGATCAAAAGATAGTAAATTTCCTCTGGAATTCAAAGAAGAAAAGGGTCAACAGGAAAACCTGACTGCAGAAAAATAAAGGTGGCAGTGCACTGACCCTAACGACTGGAACCATCAGGAATAGACAGAAAAAAATGAAGCTGCTTATAATTGGAAAATAAAAGTTAAAGAAAAAGAAAAGGACACGAATGAAGAAGGATTAAGTAGTAGAAAACTAAAAGAACAAAAAGTGTGAATAGAAGGAGGAGGAGGATGAAGAAGGAGGAGGAGGAGGAGGAGGAGAAGAAGAAGAAGAAGAAGAAGAAGAAGAAGAAGAAGAAGAAGAAGAAGAAGAAGAAGAAGAAGAAGAAGAAGAAGAAGAAGAAGAAGAAGAAGAAACAGAGGAGGGTGGGTGGGTAAGAGGAGGAGAGTATATTTTAAAAACTCCAACTATAGTGGTGCAATCTCCTTTTTTTGGAAGCACTTGTGCAAAAGTTACCTATTGCCACTCATCATACTTTAATCCTCATAGTCTGCTTTCAATAATTTGTTTCCTTGATTTACTTTTTTCTTTTTTATTGGATATATTCTTTTATATTTCAAAGTTAATCTATTTCCAAGATTGCCCCACTCCCAGAAAACTCCTATCCTATCCTCACTCTCCCTACTTTTATGAAGGTGCTCCTCCACCCACTCCACTCCCACCTCCCAACCCTCAATTCCCCTACACTGGGGAATCAAGCCTTCATAGGACCAAGGACCTCTCCTCCCATTTGTGCCCGACAAGGCAATCCTCTGCTACAGGTGCAGCTGGAGCCATGTGTTCCCCCTTGCTTGATGGCTTAGTCCCTGGGAGTTCTGGGGGGATCTGGTTGTTGACATTGTTGTTCTTCCTATGAGGTTACAAACTCCTTCAGCTCCTATAGTTCTTTCTTTAGGGAAAGTTCTTAATTAGGGATCCCATGCTCAGTCCAATGCTTGGCTGCCTGCATCTGCCTCTATATTTGTATGACTCTGGCAGGGCCTCTCAGGAGATAGCCATATCAGGCTCCTTTCAGCAGGCATTTCTTGGAATCTACAATAGTGTTGGGTTTCATGACTGTCTATGGGTTGAATCCCCAGGTAGGACAGTCTCTGGATGGCCTTTCCTTTAGTCTCTGCTCTACACTTTATCTCCATATTTGCTCCTGTGAGAATTTTGTTCTCCTTCTCAGAAGAATCAAAGCACTCACACTTTGGTCTTCCTTCTTGCTGAGTTTCATGTGGTCTGTGAATTGTATCTTGGGTATTTGGAGCTACTGCCTCCTTGGCTCTGCTTCACGCTCTCTGACATTGTCTGGTTAAATGTTCTATTGTGTGAATGACTTGCATTCTTATTTGCTAGGTCATGTAAGGTGACTGGTCAAGAAAAAAATAGAAGCACTGAGAATTGAACTCAAAAAAGTTCTCTTATCTCCATCTTGTAGCAAAGTCCAAACCACAAAGGCCACCCAAACATGAAGCTGCTGGTCTTCATGATAGCTGCTGTCCCAATTTCCTGTTATGCCAGTGGTGAGCTTTGTGCAAAGATGGACTGCTTTTGGACCACACAATTTTTCTGCCTCCTATAGGAAGAAAAACTACTATTCCTTGTGCACCAAGACATTTTAACACTCGTAGAAAGTGACTGATGAAATAGCTCTAAACTTAACATTACTAGAACTATTTGTAATGTGTCATTACAGTGCAGGAGGTCTATTTTAAAAAGAGCTCTGCTGAAATTTGTGATAAGTCTTGGATTTGGATATGGGGTGTTTTACAGCAAATGAAGAAGATATAAATGACATTAGACCTAAATGGGATTTTTTTAATTGTACTCATGAATCTCTTCACATTTTGATGGAGTTAGTTCTCAAAATGTACCATGAGCCCTAGGAGTAAATAGCTTGTGAGCTATATAATAGATGTGTGAAGGACACCTTCACATCAGGCCACTTACTTTCAAGTCCTGCTGGTAGGGAGGACAGTTCACATTCCCCAAGCCCACTTGAAGTAATGAAAGAAGCAAAGCTTTGTCCCTGAGAATGTAGTCAGTACAAGCACATCACACATGTAAAAAGACATATAATTTGCATCATTTATGTATTCTACTCCTCTAAAGGAGAAGTTGGTGAAAATAGGAAGAAGATAGAGTTCTCAACTAATGTGTAGGAAAAGCAGAGTTGGCTTATGTTTAAGGTAATGATAGATTAATTGAACCTATTTCCTGACTTCTTTTTCTGCTACTGGTTGACCAAACAACATCAGTTCAAGTTCAAGACTTTGTTTTATGATATTTTTTAAAGCAGATGACAAAGTTAATGGTGACAATAAATGATTTTCTGGATGCAGCATTTACAGAATATTTTTAAATACTTCATAGGATTCAAAAATAGTGCTGAGATGCATCAAGGCTAGAAGAAAGAAAAAACAAAACTGTTGACTGTGTTCGATCATAAAAAAGCTTCTTGTCTCTGGGATGCCTCTGATAACAAAAGTTATGTGAAGTTTGTCTTTATTTGTTGGCTTCTTAGGGCCAAGGTATCAGAATCTAACAGAATCTTATAGACTGGATCCATTTTCTGAATATGGTATTTCAAGTATTAGAGCCTCTATTTAAGTTGCTTTGTAATGCATATGCTAGAGTAAACAGAACAAAGTAAATAATATTATAGAAGTGAGATTGATAGGATGTTCAAACATATTCATGTTAGTCTCCAAATAGTAATTAAGAGTGTTTAGTATGCCCAGCAAAATAGCCTGACATCTTTTCAGTGTCCTTGTTAATGAAGGATATTTGAGGTATGGCCTCTTTGTACTATGATGTTAGGGACAGAGTTTGCAGTTTCTAAGTGGAATCTCATAGCCGGCATATTCTGTCTCAGATTTGGCAGTGCCCCATCACCTTGGCTAATCTGCGTCTCCACTTGTACTCAAGAACATGATTGTCATGATAGATAAGCTCTAATGAGTTGAAACCTGGAGCAATGGATGTCATGTCTTTCCAGGGTCTGGCTGTGATATTCCATGTAATATTATTGAAAAGAGAATTGAACTGATAGTGTCTGTGTGTGATTAGAAGTTGTTAAGGCATTTGTACATGAACCTTTAAGTACAAATGTTATGAGCCAATTCAAACAATGTCTTCTAAATGAATCTGAGAGGAATCTGGCGAAAGCTAAAGTGTTGATGGTAATTATCAATTTTTATATTTTTATATTATATAGAAATATATTTATTTATTTTTACTTTTTATTAGATTTTTGCTTTATTTACATTTCAAATGGTATCCCCTTTCTTCATTACTATTCTGAAAACCCCCTATCCCATCCTCCCTCCCTTTACTTACCAACCGCACCCTACCCCCAACTTTGCTGACCTGGAATTCTTCTACCCTGGGATATTAATCCTTCACAGGATTGATGCTACATATGTAACTGGAGCCTCTGCTACATATGTAGCTGGAGCCATGGGTCCCACCATGTGTACTCTTTGAGTGGTGGTTTGGTCCCTGGGAGCTGTGGGGGGTACTGGTTGGTACATATTTTTGTTCCTCCTTTGGAGCTGCAAACCTATTCGGCACCTTGGGTCCTTTCTCTAGTCCCTCCATTGGGGAACCTATACTCAGTCTATTGGTTGGCTATGAGCCATGGGTACTTTGATCTACCTTCTAAGAAGGATCAAAGTATCCATACTTTGATCTTCCTTCTTGAGTTTTTGAGGTCTGTGAGTTGTATCTTGGATATACTGAGTTTGGGGCAAATATCTACTTATCAGCAAGTGCATAACATGTGCATTCTTTTGTGATTGAGTTACCTCACTCAGGATGATATTCTACAGCTCCATCCACTTGCCTAAGAATTTCATGAATTTATTTTGTTTAATAGCTGAGTAGTACTCCATTGTGTAAATATACCACATTTTCTGTATCCATTCCTCTGTTGAGGGACATTTGGGTTGTTTCCAGGTTCTGTCTATTATAAATAAGGATGCTATAAACATAGTGGAGTATGTGTCCTTATTACATGTTAGAGAATCTTCTGGGTATATGCCCAGGAGTGGTATAGCTGGGTCCTCTGATTTTTCTGAGGAACCGCCAAACTGATTTCCAGAGTGGTTGTACCAGCTTGCAATCCCACTAGCAATGAAGAAGTGTTCCTCTCTCGACATCCTCGCCAGCATCTGCTGTCCCCTGAGATTTTATCTTAGCTATTCTGACTAATGTGAGGTAGAATCTTAGGGTTCTTTTGATTTGCATTTCCCTGATGATTAAGGATGTTAAATATTTCTTTAGGTGTTTCCCAGCCATCTGGTATTCCTCAGTTGTGAGTTCTTTGTTTAGCCCTGTACAACATTTTCCAGAGAGTTATTTTGTTTGCTGGAGTATAACCTTCTTGAGTTATTTGTATATATTGGATATTAGCACTCTATCAGATATAGGAATGGTAAAGATCTTTTTCCAACCTGTTGGTTGCAGTTTTGTCCTACTGACAGTCTCATTTGCCTTACAGAAGCTTTGCAATTTTATGTGGTCCCATTTGTCAATTGTCATCTTAAGCTATTGGTGTTCTCTTCAGGAATTTTTCCCTTGTGCCCATGTGCTCCAGGCTCTTCCCCACTTTCTCTTCTATTAGATTCAGTATATCTGGTTTTATGTGGAGGTCCCTGATCCACTTGGACTTTAGCTTTGTATAGGGAGATAAGAATGGATCAATTTGCATCCTTCTACATGTTAACTGCTAGTTGAACCACCACCATTTGTTGAAAATGCTGTCTATTTTCCACTGGATGGTTTTAGCTCCTTTGTCAAGGATCAAGGGACCATAGGTGTGTGGGTTAATTTCTGGATCTTCAATTCTATTCCATTGATCTATCTGCCTGTCATTGTACCAATAACATACAGTTCTAATCATATAGCTCTCTGGTATAGCTTGAGGTAAGGGATGGTGATTTTGCTGGAGGTTCTTTCATTGCTGAGAATAGTTTTCACTATCCTGGGTGTTTTGTTATTCCAGATAAATTTGGAAATTGCTCTTTCTAACTCTATGAAGAATTAAGTTGGAATTTTGATGGGTATTGCATTGGATCTGTAGATTGCTTTGGGTAATTATGGCCATTTTTGCTATATTGACCCTGCCAATCTAAGAACATGGGAGATCTTTCCAGCTTCTGGGATCATCTTCAATTTCATACCTCAGAGACTTGGAAGTTTTTTCATACAGATCTTTTACTTGCTTGGTTAGAGTCACACCATGGAATTTCATATTATTTTTTACTATTGTGAAGGGTGTCATTTCCATAGTTTCTTTCTCAGCCTCTTTATCCTTTAAGTATAGGAAGGCTATTGATTTGTTTGAGTTAATTTTATATACAGCCATATTGTTGAAGTTGTTTATCATTTTAGGAGTCCTCTGGTCAAAATTTTGGGGTCTCTTAAGTATACTATCATACCATCTGCAAATAGTGATACTTTGATTTCTTCCTTTCAAATTTGTATCCCATTATATCCCTTTTGTTATCTAAGTGCTCTGGATAGAAATCCCAGTACTATGTGAAACATGAAGGGAGAGAGTAGACAATCTTGTCTAGTCCCTGATTTCAGTGGGATCATTTCAAGTTTCTCTCCATTTAGTTTGATGTTGGCTACTGGTTTTCTGTACATTGCTTTTACTATGTTCATGTATGGGCCTTGATTTCCTGATATTTCCAAGAATTTTATCATGAAGAGGTGTTGGATTTTGTCAAATGCTTTCTCAGCATCTAATGAAATTATCAACTAAGGTTTCTTTTTCTTTCAGTTTGTTTATACAGGGGATTACATTGATGGAATTCTGCATATTTAACCTTCCCTGCATCAATGGGATGAAGTCTACTTGATTATGGTGGATGATTGTTTTAATGTGTTATTGGATTTTGTTGGCAAGAATTTTATTGAGTATCATTGCATCAATATTCATAAGAGAATTGCTCTAATGTTCTCTTTCTTTGTTGGGTCTTTGTGTAGTTTAGGTGTCAGGGTAATTGTGGCTTCATAGAACAAATTAAGTACTACTCCTGTTTCTATTTTGTGGAATAGATTGAAGAGTATTAGTATTAGGACTTCTTTGAAAGTCTGATAGAACACTACATTAAACCCATCTGGTCCTGGGCTTTGTTTGGTTGGGAGACTATTAATGACTGCTTCCATTTCTTTAGGGGTTATGGAAATGGATAGAGTATTTATCTGACCCTGTTTTAACTTTACTACATGGTATCTGTCTAGAAAATTGTCCATTTCCTCTAGATTTTCCACTTTTGTTGGGTATAGGCTTTTGCAGTAGTGTTACGTTTCCCTTTTCATTTCTGCTTTTATTGATTTGGATAATTTCTCTGTGTCTTCTGCTTAGTTTGGCTAAGGGTTTATCTATATTGTTGGTTTTTTTCAAAGAACCAACTCCTTAATTGGTTGGTTCTTTGTATAGTGCTTTTTGTTTCTACTGGGTTGATTTCAGCCCTGTATTTGATTATTTTCTGTCATCTACTCCTCTTGTGTGTATTTGCTTCTTTTGCTTCTAGAGCTTTCAGATGTGCTGTCAAGCTGTTGGTGTATGCTCTTTCCAGTTTCTTTCTTTTCTTTTTTTTTTTTTTAAAGACAGGGTTTCTCTGTGTAGCCCTGGCTATCCTGGAACTCACTCTGTAGACCAGGCTGGCCTCGAACTCAGAAATCCACCTGCCTCTGCCTCCCAGAGTGCTGGGATTACAGGCGTGCACCACCACTGCCCGGCTTCCAGTTTCTTTTTGGAGGCACACAGAGCTATGAGTTTTCCCCCTTAGCACTGCTTTCATTGTGTTCCATAAGTTTGGGTATGCTGTGCCCCCATTTTCATTAAATTCTAAAATGTCTCTAATTTCTTTCTTATTTCTTCCTTGGCCAAGTTTTTGTTGAGTAAGATGTTGTTCAGTTTCAAAGTGTATGTGGGCTTTCTGGTTTTATTTATTTATTTATTTATTTTCTATATTCTTTGTTTACATTCCAAATGGGATTTTATTGTTTTTGTTGTTATTGAAGACCAGTCTTAGTCCACGATGATATGACAGGGGGCATGGTATTATTTAAATCTTCTGATAACTGTTGAGGTCTGTTTTGTGATTGAGTATATGGTCAATTTTGGAGAAGGTACTGTGAGGTGCTGAGAAACCGGTATATTCTTTTGTTTTTGGATAATTTTCCTATAGATATCTGTTAAATCCATTTGGTTCATAACTTCTGTTAGTTTCACTGTGTCTTTGTTTAGTTACTGAGTCCATTATCTGTCAATTGATGAGAGTGGGGTGTTGAAGTCTCCCACTACTATTGTGTGGGGTGCGATGTGTGCTTTGAGCTTTAGTAAAGTTTCTTTAATGAATGTGGGTGCCCTTGCATTTGGAGCATAGATGATCAGAACTGGTAGATTTTCCTTTGATGAGTATAAAGTGCCTTTCCTTATTTTTTGATAACTTTATGTTGAAAGTAGATTTTACTAGATATTTGAATGGTTAAACCTCCTTGCTTCTTAGGACCATTTGCTTGGAAAATTGCTTTCCAGCCCTTTATTCTGAAGGTATATCTTTGTGCCTAAGGTAAGTTTCTTGTATGCAGCAAAATGTTGGGTCCTGTTTATGTATCCATTCTGTTAGTTTGTCTTTTTATTGGATAATTGAGTCCACTAATATTAAAAGATATTAAGGAAAAATGATTGTTGCTTCCTGTTATTTTTGTTATTAGAGGTGAAGTTGTTTGTATGGCTCTCTTCTTTTTGGTTTGTTAAAAGAAGATTATTTTCTTGCTTTATCTAGGGTGTAGTTTCCCTCCTTTTGTTGGTGTTTTCCATTCATTATCCTTTGAAGTACTGGATTTGTGTAAAGATATTGTGTGGATTTGTTTTTGTCACAGAATGCCTTGGTTTCTTCATCTATCGTTATTGATACTTCTGCTGGGTATAGTAGTCTGGGTTGGCATTTATATTCCCTTAGGGTCTCTTTGACATCTGCCCAGGATCTTCTGGCTTTCATAGCTTCTGGTGGGACGTCTGGTGTAATTATAATAGATCTGCCTTTATATGTATGTTACTTGACCTTTTTCCCTTACTGATTTTAATATTCTTTCTTTGTTTAGTGTATTTGGGTTTTTTTTTAAGTAGATATATTCTTTATTCATATTTCAAATGTTGTCCCCTTTCCTGGTTCCCTCCTCCCCCAAAATCCCATAAGCCATTTCCCCTTCCCCAATCAACCCTCTCCCACTTCCCTGTTCTGGTATTCCTCTACACTACATCATCAAGTCTTTCCAGGACCAAGGGTCTCTTCCCCCTCCCTCGGTGTCTAACAAGGTCATCCTATGCTGCCTATGTGTCAGGAGACATGGGTAACTCCATGTGTACTCTTTGGTTGATGGTTTTGTCCCTGGAAACTCTGGGAGTACTAGATGGCTTATATTGTTGTTCCTCCTATGATATACAAATCCCTTCAGTTTCTTGGATCCTTTCTCTAGCTCCCCCATTGGGGACCCTGTGCTCAGTTCAATGGCTGACTGAGAATGTCCCCCTCTGTATTTCTCATGCACTAGCAGAGCCTCCCAGATGACAGCTATATCTGGCTCCGATCAGCAAGCACTTGTAGGCATCAATAATAGTATCTTGGTTTTGTAACTGTATATGGGATGGATGCCTGGGTAAGGTAGTCTCTGGATGGTTTTTTCCTCAGACTCTGGTCCACCCCTTGTCTCTGAATCTCCTACTATGTGTATTTTGTCCCCCCTTCTATGAAGGACCAGAGTATTCATACTTTGTTCTTCCTCCTTCTTGGGCATCATTTGATATGTGAAATGTATCTTGGGTACTCCAAGCTTATGGGCTAATATCCATTTATCAGTAAGTGCATAGCATATCTGTTCTTTTGTGATTGGGTTACCTCACTCAGGATGATATTTTCCAGTTCCATACATTTGTCTAAGAATTTCATAAATTCATTGTTTTTAATAGTTTAGTAGAATTTCATTGTGTATATATAGCACATTTTCAGTATCCATTCCTTCATTGAGGAACATCTGGGTTCTTTTCATCTTCTGGCTATCATAAATAGGGCTGCTATGAACATAGTGGTCATGTATCCTTATTACATATTGGAGAATCCTCTGGGTATATGACCTGTAGAGCTATAACAGGGTCCTCTGGAAATATTATGCCCAGTTTTTTGAGGAACCACCAAAATGACTGAATTTCCAGAATGGTTGAAATGGTGCTGGCTCAACTGGCAGCTAGCATGCAGAAGAATGCAAATGCAAATCGATCCACTCTTATCTCCTTGTACTAAGCTCAGGTTCAAGTAGATCAAGAACCTCCACATTAAACCAGACACAAGGAAACTAATAAAAAAGAAACTGGGGAAGAGCCTTGAGCAAATGGGCACAAGGGAAATTTTCCTAAACAGAACACCAATAGCCTACACTCTAAGATCAAGAATTGACAAATGGGACCTCACAAAATTAAAAAGATTTTGTAAAGCAAAGGACACTGTCAATACTATAAAATGGCAACCAACACATTGGGAATAGATCTTTACCAACCCTACATCCGGCAGAGGGCTAATATCCAATATATACAAGGAACTCAAGAAGTTAGACTCCAGAGAACCAAATAATCCGATTAAAAATGAGGTACAGAGCTAAACAGAAAAATTTCACCTGAGGAATATTTAATGGCTGAGAAGCACCTAAAGAAATGTTCAACATCCTTAGTCATCAGAGAAATACAAATCAAAAGAACCCTGAGATTTCACCTCACACCAGTCAGAATGGCCAAGATAAAATACTCAGTAGACAGTAGGTACTGGAGAGGATGTGGGGAAAGAGAAATACTCCTCCACTGCTGGTGGGATTGCAAACTGGCATTTGGTATTTTAATTATTATGTGACCTCAGGAATTCTTTTCTGGTACAATCAATTTGGAATTCTGTAGGCTTCTTGTAGGTTCATGACCATCTCTTTAGTTTAGGGAAGTTTTCTTCTATGATTTTGTGGAAGATACTTACTGGCCCTTTAAGCTAGAAATCTTCATAGAACAAAGTGGGTAGTGTTCCTTCTGTTTCTATTTTATGGAATAATTTGGGGAGTATTGGTGTTAGGTTTTCTTTGAAGGTCTGATAGAATTCTGCACTAAAACCATCTGGTCCTTTTTTTTTTTTTTTTTTTTTTTTTTTTTGGTTGGGAGACTTTCTTTGATCCCTTTTATTTCTTTAGGGGCTATAGGACTGTTTAGTTGATGTATTTGATCCTGATTTAATTTTGGTATTTGGTATCTGTCTAGGAAATTGTCCATTTCATCCAGATTTTCCAGTTGTGTTGAGTATAGACTTTTGTAGTAGGATCTGATGTTTTTTTTTAATTTCCTCTGTTTCTGTTGTTATAGCTCCCTTTTCATTTCTAATTTTGTTAATTTGGATACTGTCTCTGTGCCCTTCCTAAGGTTTTATCTATCTTGTTGATTTTCTCAAAGAACCACCTCCGGTTTTGTTGATTCTTTGTATGGTTCTCTTTCTTTCTACTTGATTGATTTCAGCCCTGAGTTTGATGATTTCCTGTCTTCTACTCCTCCTGAGTGAATTAGCTTCTTTTTGTTCCAGGGCTTTCAGGTATGCCATTAAGCTGCTAGTATGCTGATACCAAAACCACACAAAGATCCAACAAAGAAGGAGAACTACAGGCCAATATCCCTTATGAATATCGACGCAAAAATATTTAATAAATTCTTGCCAATCGAATCCAAGAACACATCAAAATGATTATTGACCATGACCAAGTAGGCTTCATCCCAAGGAAGCAGGGATGGTTCAATGTATGGAAATCCATCAATGTGATTGATACACTACATAAACAAACTCAAAGAAAAAAACCACATGGTCATTTCATTAGATGCTGAAAAAGCATTTGACAAAATTCAGCATCCTTTCATGCTAAAAGTCTTGGAAAGAACAGGAATTCAAGACCCATACCTAAACATAGTAAAAGAAATGTACAGCAAACCAGTAGCCTACATCAAACTAAATGGAGAGAAACTGGAAGCAATCCCACTAAAATCAGGGACTAGACAGAGCTGTCCACTCTCTCCATATATTTTTAATATAGTACTTGAAGTTCTAGCTAGAGCAATTAGACAACAAAAGGAGATCAAAGGGACACAAATCGGAAAAGAATAAGTCAAATTATCTCTATTTGCAGATGTTATGATAGTATACTTAAGCGACCCAAAAAACTCCACCAGAGAACTCCTACAGCTGATAAACAACTTCAACAAAGTAGCAGGTTATAAAACCAACTCAAGCAAATCAGTAGCCTTCCTATATGCAAAGAATAAGCACACTGAGAAAGAAATTAGGGAAATGACACCCTTCACAATAGCCACAAACAATATAAAGTATCTTGGTGTGACTCTAACCAAGCAAGTGAAACATCTGTATAAGAAGAACTTCAAGGGCTGGAGAGATGGCTCAGTGGTTAAGAGCACTGACTGCTCTTCCGGAGATTCTGAGTTCAATTCCCAGCAACCACATGGTGGCTCACAACCATCTGTAATGGGACCTAAAGCCCTCTCCTGGTGTGTCTGAAGACAGCTACAGTGTAGTCACATACATCAAAAATAAATATTAAAAAAAAGAAAGAAAGAAAAAGAAGAACTTCAGGTCTCTGAAGAAGGAAATTGAAGAAGACCTCAGAAGATGGAAAAATCTTCCATGCTCATGGATTGGCAGGATTAATATAGTAAAAATGGCCATCTTGCCAAAAGTAGTCTACAGATTGAATGCAATTCCTATCAAAATCCCAACTGAGTTCTTCATAGACTTAGAAAGAGCAATTCTCAAATTCATCAGGAATAAGAAAATACACAGGAGAGCTAAAAATTATTCTCAACAGTAAAAGAACATCTGGAGGAATCAGTATCCCAGACCTCAAGCAGTACTACAGAGCAACAGTGTTAAAAACTGCATGGTACTGGAACAGTGAGAGGCAGGTAGATCAATGGAATAGGATTGAAGACCCAGAAATGAACCCACATACCTATGGTCACTTGATCTTTGACAAAGGAGGTGAAACCATCCAGTGGAAAAAAGATAGCCTTTTCAAAATATGGTGCTGGTTCAACTGGAGTTCAGCTTGCAGAAGAATGGGAATTGATTCACTTTTTTAAATATTTTTATTTTCTATATTCTTTGTTTACATTCCAAATGATTTCCCCTTTCCCGGATCCCCCCTCCCCATATGTCCCATAAACCTTCTTCTTTCCATCCCTTCTCCAATCACCTCCCTCCTTTTTCTCTGTCCCCATATTCCCCTCCAATGCTAGATCAATCCTTTCCAGGATCAGGACCTTCTCCATACTTCTTCATGGGAGTCATTTGTTATGCGATTTGTGCCTTGGGTATTCAGGGCTTCTGGGCTAATTAATATCCACTTATCAGAGATTACATTCCATGTGTATTCTTTTGTGACTGGGTTACCTCACTTAGGATGATATTTTCCAGATCAAACCATTTGCCTAAAAATTTTGTGAATTCATTGTTTCTAATTGCTGAGTAGTAGTATTCCATTGTATAAATATACCACATTTTCTGTATCCATTCCTCCTTTGAGGGACATCTGGGTTCTTTCCAGCTTCTGGCTATTATAAATAAGGCTGCTATGAACATAATGGAGCATGTGTCTTTATTGCATGCCGGGGAATCCTTTGGGTATATGCCCAGGAGAGGTATAGCAGGGTCCTCTGGAAGTGTCATGTCCAGTTTTCTGAGGAACCGCCAGACTGATTTCCAAAGTGGTTGTACCATCTTACAGCCCCACCAGCAGTGGAGGAGTGTTCCTCTTTCTCCACATCCTCGCCAACACCTGCTGTTTCCTGAGTTTTTGACCTTAGCCATTCTGACTGGTGTAAGGTGAAATCTCAAGGTTGTTTTGATTTGCATTTCCCTAATGACTAATGATGTTGAGCACTTCTTAAGGTGCCTCTCTGCCATCTGAATTTCTTCAGGTAAAAATTTTTTGTTTAGATCTGTACCCCATTTTTAATAGGGTTATTTGGTTCCCTGGGGTCTAACTTCTTGAGTTCTTTATATATATTGAATATTAGCCCTCTATCAGATGTAGGGGTTGGTGAATATCCTTTCCCAATTTGATGGTTGCCGTTTTGTCCTTTTAACAGAAAACTGGACATGACACTTCCGGGGGACCCTGCTGTACCTCTCCCGGGCATATACCCATTATGTTCATAGCAGCCTGACTTTCATCACCTTTCTTCTGTTGCTTTCTGTTTATTTACAGATACAAGTTTTATTCATGTGATCTAAATGGATACAAAGGAAAGTATTTTCCTATTTGAGGTATTACAAATGAACTCATAATGATACTCTATTATGCTTGCAAACAGCATGGCTTTGCATCTGAGAGGCTCTATCCAGCAGCTCACTCATATAGAGGCACACACCAATAGCCAAACAGTAGATGGACCTTGGAGACTCTTATTCAAGAGTAGGGGAGTTGGGCCCCAAAGGAGATAGGAGCTCTACAAGAATACCAACAGAATTAACTCACCTGGTCCCTTGGGGCTCACAAAGACTGAAACGCTAAGCCAAGAACATATCTACAGGCTGTACCTAAACCTCTGTGCATATATGTAGCAGATGTGAAGCCTGGCCTTCATGTGGGTCCTGAACAAATGAAGGGGCTGCCCTCAAAGCTATTCCATGTCTGTGGGATGTATTCTTCTACCAAGACTGCCTTGTCTGGCCTCATTGGGAGAGGATGCACCTGGCCTCACATAGACTTCATGTGCCAGGGTGGGAGAATATTTGGAGTAACTCTGCCCTTTTAGAGGAGAATAGGAGGTAGAATGGGAGCAGAATTCTGGGAGAGAGTAGTGAGCAGAATGTGAAATGAATAAATAAAAGTATTTCAATTAAAATTTTAAATAAAAATGTAAAAATTAAAAACAAAATACTATACCCAATTAGAAAGTGTATTTTCACTCAAACATAAAACATCAATTCAGGGACACATCAGATCCCACAGGAAAGCCATATATCTCATGATTTTCTGGGCACTAACAAGCATACTTTATTGTGTTAAGTGAGGGCTTGATGGTCAGGAAAGAAGTACAGATAGCTGTTATCATAATTTGTTCTACACTGAACTAAAAAAAAAAATCACCTAAAGACAGAAGCCTGATTCTGAAGCAGAACCAGGGTCATGCATTTCCCATAGCACCTTTACCAAAACTGTTGAACTTCATGGGACTTTCCAGTGCAAGGGTATGTAGTTAAAACTTTGCTCCACATCAGAGTAATAGTTTATTTGATTTCTCAGGTGTTTATCCTGACATCTTATCCAGTTAGTCAGGATCACCCTTCCATTTCAAAGACATTTTTTCTGTGAGCCACAAGGAAACCATGAGTATCACTTATAGTTTTGAAAGACGGGGAAATGAGGGAACTGCTCCACTATGTTCATAGCAGTCCTATTTATAATAGCTAGAAGCTGTAAAGAACCCAGGTATCCCTCAACAGAAGAGTGGATGCAAAAAATGTGGTATATATGCACAATGGAGTACTATTCAGCCATTAGAAACAATGAATTCATGAAATTCTTAGGCAAATGGATGGAGCTGGAGAACATCATACTAAGTGAGGTAACCCAGTCTCAAAAGATCAGTCATGGTATGCACTCACTAATAAGTGGATATTAACCTAGAAAACTGGAATACCTAAAACATAATCCACACGTCAAATGAGGTACAAGAACGGAGGAGTGCCCCCTGGTTCTGGAAAGACTCAGTGTAGCAGTATAAGGCAAAACCAGAACAGAGAAGTGGGAAGGGGTGGGTGGGAGAACAGGGGGAGGGAAGGGGGCTTATGGGACTTTCAGGGAGTGGGGGACCAGAAAAGGGGAAATCATTTGAAATGTAAATAAAAAATATATCGAATAAAAAAAAAGTTCTCCCTCTAGCAGGGCAGTGAATCTCAGCTAGGCAAGATTTATTCTCCACATCCCAAAATTCCTGTAGACATTATCTGGAGTTGTATCACAGTTAGAACTTAATGGTGGTGAGTGTGCTATTGACAGAAAATTTACAAGCCTGCTAGATTTCCAACCTTGAAGACAGCTGCAAGTATCATTCATTTCAGTTAAAAGAACTTGTGTTAGAAAATTATCTCAAGTATAGACACTGTTAATAACTAATGACTAGTGTGGGTACAGGTCTTTACTCAGGCAATGGATCCCTCCCTTTCTTAAGCTACTTTCATGGTAGCTTGAGATGCTTCATGGCCACTTTCATCCTACAATGTGCAGAGATCAGGCTCTTATCTAGGCTGTTGTCCTTAACTCTTTTACTTGCCAGGACTCTCACCTTCTAATTTCAACCACATTCTCTTAAGCGTTCACATCCAAGTCCATGATTTTACCCTTCTGACTTTTTATATTGTATATGTCTTCTTTATTTCACTTTATTAATTTTTCATTCATTTTAACTTCTGATCACTGTGTACCCCTAAAGATCCCCCCGTTACAGTGCTTCCACTAATTCCCTTCTCCTCCGAAAAGATGAGGCAGCCCTGAATATGCTCCAGCCCTAGAACATCAAGTCTCTGCAGGACTAGATGTTTATTCACCCACTAAAGCCAGACAAGATGGGCAAGTTAGGGAAATGGATCCCATAGACAGATAAGTCTTCAGTGACAGCTCTCACTCCAGTTGTTCAGGTCACCATGAAGACTGGGCTGTGTATCTGCTACATATGTGCAGGGGCCTGGATCCTGCCAGTGTATGCTTTTTGGATAGTGGTTTAGTCTCTGAGCTCACCCAAGGGCCCAGTTTAGGTGACTCTGTTGGTCTTCCTACACCCTTCAGGGCCCTCAATCCTTCCCTCCGCTTTTCCATATGAATCCACAATCTTCATCCAATGTTTGACTTGGCTTTTTTACATCTGTCTGAGTCAGCTGCTGTAGGAAAGCCTCTTAGAAAACAGTTATTCGAGGCTCCTGTCTCCAAACATAGCAGAGTATCATTATAACTGTCAGGTATTGGTGCTTGCCTATGGTATGGGTGGCTAGTTGGGCTGGTTATTGCTTGGCCATTCCCTCAGTCTCTGCTCCATCCCTGGTCCCTACACATCTTGTAGGCACCTGAAACCAAAACTCCCATTTCCCTCCCCACTCCCTCTCCCAACCAATTCTCTTCTTCCATCTGCATCCTGTGACTATTTAATTCCCCATTCTAAGTGAAACTCACTCACCCTCACTTGGACCATTTTTCTTATTTAGCTTCTTTGTGTCTCTGGAGTAAAGCATGGGTATCCTGTATTTATGGCTAATATGAATATTATATAATAATAATATTAATAAGTGAGTATATACCATGCATTTACTTTTGAGTCTAGTTACCCCACTTGGGATGACATTCTCCAGTTCTATCCATTTGTGTACAAAGCTCACACTGTCCTTGTTTTAAATGGCTGAATAGTGTTCTGTTGTATATATGTAGCACATTTTTAATCCGTTCTTCAGTTAAGGGACATTTAGGTTGTTTCTAGTTTCTGGTTATTATGAATAGAGCTGCTATGAACATAGTTGAGCAACTGTTCCCCTGTACAGCATGTTTTGTGTATATACTCAGGATTGGTATAGCTGGGTCTTGAGATATCACTATTTACAGATTTCCAAGAAATCACCAAATTGATTTTCAAAGTGGTTGTATAAGTTTTCATTCCCACCAGCAATGTAAGAGTTTTTCCCCGTGCTCCACATCCTTGTAACCATGTACTATCACTTAAGTTTTGATCTTAGTCATTCTGATGGGAATAAAATGGGATCACAGGGTTCTTCTGATGATAATTTCCCTGATGGCCAAGGATGTTGAAGTCCTAGCTTGAGCATTAAGACAAATAAAAGGAGATTAAGAGATACAAATTATAAAGGATGAAATCAAATTATTGCTATTTGCATATGATAGTATATATAAAAGACTCAAATAATTCTACCAGAGAACACCTACAGCTGATTAAAAAAGCTTCAAGTAAATGGCTAAATACAAAATTAACTAAAAAAAATCAGTAATTGTATAAAGCCCTCTTTTATACAAATGATAAACAGGTGCAGAAAGAAATTAGGGAAAGAACTTTTGCAATATGCACAAATAATATAAAATATTTTGGTGTAACTCTAAGCAAGCAAGTGAAAGATATATATAACAATATGTTTTGTCTGAGAAGAAATAAATTGAAGAAAATATCAGAAGATGAAAAGATCTCCCATGCTCTCAGATAGAAAAGATTTACATAGTGAAAATGGCCATCTTACCAGAAGCAATCTACAGATTCAGTAAAATTACCATCAAAATTACATCACAGTTATTTATATACCTTACAAGAGAAAAACATAAAAACAAGGATAGTTAAAAAACAACTTTAAATAATACAAGAACTTATTAAACCAAGGATGGAGGTAATACCATCCCTGACTTCAAGTTGTACTACAGAGCAATAGTCATAAAAACTGCATAGTATTGGTATAGGAATAGACAGGTTGATGAATGGAATCTAGTGGAAGAGCTTGAAATAAACCCACACACTTATGGACACTTGATTTTTGACAAAGAAGCCAAACTCATACAATGGAAAAAAAGAAAGCATCTTCAACAAATGGTGTTGGTCTAATGAGCTATCTGCTTGTAGAAGAATGCAAATAGATTCCATATCTATCAGTCTGCATAAAACTCAATTCTAGATGGAGTCCAACATAAAACTGTAAATCTAATAGAACAGAAAATGGGAAATAGCATTGAACACATTATAACAGCAGACAACATCTGAACAGAGCACTAATGGCTTGGCCTCTAAAGTCAACAATTGATAAATGGGTCTTCACAAAACTGAAAAGTTTCTATAAGGCAAAAGATACTTTGACAGCCTACATATTGTGAAAGGATCTTATCATCTCTCTATCTGACAGAGGACTGATACCTAAATATAAAAAGAACTCAAGAAATTAGACACCAGTATTCCAACTAACCCAACTAAAAATGGGATACTGAGTTAAACAGAGAATTCTCAGCAGAGGAATTTCTAATGGCTAAGAAGCACTTAAGGCAATGTACAAAGGCTTGAATATTTGAACACATGGACCCAATTTGGTAGAGAAGTTTGGGATGGCTATGGAGCATTTAGGACACTGATTCTCCACCTTTGTAATGCTGCAGCCCATTAATACAGCTCCTCATGAACCCATTAATACAGCTCCTCATGTTGTGGCGTACCCCAACCATAAAATTATTTCATTGTTACTTCATAACTATAATTTTAGAAGTGTCATGTAAATATCTGATGTGCAGAAGATCTGATATTTGACCCACAGGTTGATAACTGCTATTTTAGGAAGGGGAGCACTGCTGGAAGAAAGATACTCAACGAGGACTTGAGGTTTTAAAGTCTTCTTCCACATCATATTTCCCCTCTCTGTTTCCTGTATATGAATGAAAACGTGCTCAATTGACTTCCTGTCCCTGCTACTATGTATTTCTTGCATGTAATTTTCTTTTCCCTGCCTGGATGGGCTCTATCATTCTGAACTTTAAACTAGAATGAACCCAATCTTCCATGACTTGCTTTTTGTCAGAGAACATATTGTCACAGCAATAGCAACAAAAGTATAACTACTACAGTTGCCCAGACTGTTAGTCAAAAATAACAGCATAAAAAAGTGTGCTACAAATAACATGGGAAGAAACCAAGTTATCTCCTTTTGAAGAGAAAATGTTCCAATCATTTAAATAGACTCTACCAGAAAATCCTTAGAACAGTGTACTGGCTGGTTTTATGTCAACTTGACACAGGCTGAAGCTATCACAGAAAAAGGAGCTTCAGTTGGGAAAGTGCCTCCATGAGATCCAGCTGTGGGGCATTTTCTCAGTGTTCAAGGCAGGAGGGCCCATTGTGGGTGGTGCTATCCCTTGGCTTGTAGCCTTGGGTTCTATACAAAAAGTAAGCTGAGCAAGCCAGGAAAAGCAAGCCAAAAAGTAACATCCCTCCATGGCCTCCACATCAGCTCTTGTTCCATGACCTGCTTGAGATCCATTCCTGACTTTCTATGGTGATGAACAGCAATGTGAAAGTGTAAGCTAAATAAACCTTTTCCTCTCCAGTTTGCTTCTTGGTCATGATTTTTTAGTGCAGGAATAGAAACCCTGACTAAAACAATCAGAAACAATCTATTAGAAAAATATTAGAATGTGAAATGGAACATTCAAAAACCAGCAATATTTATATACACCTGTAAGGAACTCATTGAGGGGAAATTTAAAAATACAACTCCATTCAAAATAGACACAATGAAATAATTACCTGTAAAAGTACCCTCCTGCATTCTTCTCTATTGATGTGATAAAATATTCTGACAGAAAAAATATAAGGAAGAAAGAGTTTATTTTAGCTCATAATTTCAAATTGTTCTCCATCACTGTGGGAAATTACACTTCTAGAAGTTTGGAGCAGTTATTTACATCACACTCACAGTCAAGAACAGAAAGTAATAAATGCATGAATGCTTATTGCTTGTTTGACTGTACTGAGGTTGAGTTATCAGACATACAATACAGAACTCCATGCCTGGGAAGGGTGCTACCTGTAGTGTTTGGGTCCTCCCACATCTATTATCTCAATTAAGACATATTCTGAAACACATGTGTACAAGCCAATCCAATGTAAACAGTATGTCACTGAGGCTATCTTCCAGGTGAGTGAATACTCTGTCAAGGTGGCAATCACCAGAAAAGAAATTCATCCCGTCATATAATAATTAAAACACCAAATGTACTAAAGAAAGAATATTAAAAGCAGTAAGGGGAAAATGTCAAGTAACATAAACGTAGACCTATAAGAATTACACCAGATTTCTCACCAGAAAGAGTGTGGGCAGATGTCATGCAGATCCTACGGGAATAGAAATGCCAACCCAAACTGCTATATCCAGCAAATCTCTCAATTACCATAAATGGAAAAACCAAGGTTTTTCATGACAAAACCAAAATTACACAGTATCTTTCCACAAATCCAGCCCTTCAAAGGATAATGAATGGAAAACAACAAAGGGAGGGAAACTACACAAAGGAAAAAACAAGAAAATAATTTCCTTTCAACAAACCCAAAAGAAGATAACCACACAAACATAAAAATTACATCAAAAGAAGCAGGAAGCAACAATCACTATTCCTTAATATCTCTTAGCATCAATGGACTCAATTCCACAATAAAAAGACATAGACTAATAGACTGGATTTGTAAACAAGACCCAACATTTTGCTGCATACAGGAAACGCATCTCAGGGTCAAAGATAAACACTACCTAAGATTGAAAGGCTGGAAAACAGATCTCCAAGCAAATGATCCCAGGAAACAAGCCGGAGTAGCCATTCTAATATCAGATAAAATATATTTTCAATCAAAAGTCATCAAAAAAAGATACAGAAGGCCACTTTATACTCATCAAAGGAAAAATCTACCAGGAAAAACTCTCAATTTTGAACATCTATGCCCCAAATACAAGGGCACCTGCATTCTTAAAGAAACCTTACTAAAGCTTAAAGCATACATCGCACCCCACACAATAATTGTTGGGGACTTAAACACCCCACTCTCTTGAATGGACAGATCAGGGAAACACAAACTAAACAGAGGCACAGTGAAACTAACCAAAGTTTTGGACCAAATGGACTAAATAAATATCTATAGAACATTTCATCCTAAATCAAAAGGATATACCTTTTTCTCAGCACCTCATGGTACCTTCTCCAAAATTGACCGTATAATTGGTCACAAAACAGACCTCAAGAGTTATAAGACAATTGAACTAATTCCATGCCTCCTATCAGATCACTATGGAATAAAGGTCATCTTCAATAGCAACGAAAACAACAAAAAGCCCACATACACATGGAAGCTGAACAATTCTCTCCTCAATGATATTTTGGTCAAGGAAGAAATAAGGAAAGAAATCAAAGACTTTTTAGAATTCAATGAAAATAAAGGCACAACAAACTGAAATTTATGGGACACAATGAAAGCAGTGCTAAGAAGAAAACTCATAGCTCTGAGTGCCTACAAAAAGAAGCTGGAGACAGCATACACTAGCAGTTTAACAGAACACCTGAAAGCTTTAGAACAAAAAGAAACTAATACACCCAAAAGGGGTAGAGGCAGGAAATCATCAAACATAGGGCTGAAATCAACCAAGTTGAAACAAAAAGAACTATACAAAGAATCAAGAAAAGTAGGAGCTGGTTCTTTGAGAAAATCAACAAGATAGATAAATCTTTAGGCAGACTAACCAGAAGGCACAGAGACAGAACCCAAATTAACAAAATCAGAAATGAAAAGGGCGATATAACAATAGAATCTGAGGAAATCAAAAAAATTATCATATCCTACTACAAAACCCTATACTTAACAAAACTGGAAAGTCTTGAGGAAATGGACAATTTCCTAGATAGATACCAATTACCAAAATTTAATCAGGATCAGATAGACCATCTAAACCGACCCATAACCCCTAAAGAAATAGGAGTGGTCATTGACAGTCTTCCAATGGAAAAAAAAAAGCACAGGACCAGATGGCTTTAGTGCAGAATTCTATCAGACATTCAAAGGAGACTTAATGCCAATACTCTTCAAACTATTCCACAAAATAGAAACAGAAGGAGCATTACCCAATTTGTTCTATGAAGCCAAAATTTCACTGATACCAAAGCCACACAAAGATCCAACAAAAAAAGAGAACCTTAGACCAATCTCCCTTATGAATATCGATGCAAAAATACTCAATAAAATTTTTTCCCACTAAATCCAAGAACACATAAATCACTTAATCACCATGATTAAGTAGGCTTCATTCCAGGGATGCAGGGATGGTTCAATATACGGAAATCCACCAATGTAATCCACTACATAAACAAACTCAAAGAAAAAACCACATGGTCATTTCATTAGATGCTATAAAGGCATTTGACAAAATTCAGTATCCTTTCATGTTAAAGGTCTTGGAAAGAACAGGAATTCAAGGCCCATACCTAAACATAATAAAAGCAATATACAGCAAACGAATAGCCAACATCAAACTAAATGAAGAGAAACTTTAAGCAATCCCACTAAAATCAGGGACTAGACAAGGCTGCCCTCTCTCTCCATATTTATTCAATATAGTACATGAAGTTCTAGCTAGAGCACTTAGACAACACAAAGAGGTCAAAGGAATACAAATTTGAAAGGAAGAAGTCAAACTATCACTATTTGCAGATGTTATGGTAGTATACTTAAATGACCCAAAAAAAACTCCACCAGAGAACTCCTACAGCTGATAAACAACTTCAGCATGGTGGCTGGTTATAAAATTAACTCAAGCAAATCAGTAGCCTTCCTTTTTATCTTCCTGTTTATCTCAAAGGATAAACAGACTGAGAAAGAAATTAGGGAAATGACACCCTTCACAACAGCCACAAGCAATATAAAGTATCTTGGTGTGACTCTAACCAAATAAGTGAAAGGTCTGTATGAGTACCGCACGCTAACTACTGGAGGTGCTCTCTTCAGGTTCCATCTCTCCACTATTGGGCATTTCAGCTAAGTTCACCCACACTGAGTCTTGTGTGACTTCAACGGCCCAGGTCTTTGGGACTTTCTAGAGTTTTTATTCCACACCTCCAGCCTCGACTCCCATACCCTGCCCTGGAAGCTACATATTTCCATTCATCTCATAAACACATAAAAAATATTTTACATGCAAGATTTTTAATAATAAGGTTTAAAACATTTAAACAAAGTTAAATTTTTACATTAATTTGCTTATTCATTCACTTTACATCCAGATCAATGCCCTTTTCCTCCTGGTATACCCCTCACACAGTATATCCCCACATATCACTCTCCCCTTCCCCTCTAACAGTGTAGGGGCCACCCATGAACATCTCCCAACCCTAGCAGATCAAGTCTTTCCATGTCTAGGTACATCCTCTCTCACTGAGTCAAGATAAGTCAGCCCAGGTAATGGAACTTATTCCATAGACAGGCAATAGCCTAGATATAACCCCTGCTCCAGTTGTTGGGGGTTCACACAAAGACTGAGATGCACATCTGCTACATATGCTCAGGGAATCTTAGGTCTAGCCAGGTATGCTCTTTGGTTGGTGGCTAAGTCTCTGAGGTCCTTGAAGGGTCTATATTATTTAACCCTATTGATCTTCCTGTGGAGTCACTATCCCCTCCAGGGCCCTGGATCCATCTCCCAACTCTTCTGTAAAACTCCCTGAGCTCAATCCAGTATTTGACTTTGGGTCTCTTCATCTGTTTCAGGCAGCTGCTGAGTGGATCCTCTACCAGTTCATTAGGTAGGACCCTGTCTGCAAGCATAACAGAGTATCATTAATAGTTCCAGGGATTGGGCCTTGGGTCTCGAGTTGGGGCAGTTGTTGGTTAGACATTCTCTCAGTCTGTGCTTCCTGTTTGTCCTTGAATTTCTTGTAGATAGGGCAAAATTTGGGTCAAAACCTTTGCAGATTTGTTAGTGTCTTTACCTCTCAACTGGAGGTCCTGACTGGCTACAGTTGGTGGCCACATCAGGTTCCATATCTACTGCTAGGAGTCTCAGCTAAAGTCACTCCCATATATTCTTGGTAATGTTCATCTTCTCATGTTTCTGGCACAACCAAGTGATGGCCCACTCCCTTACTCCTGCCAGCTTCTGATTTACATTTATTCTCCTGTTTCTCTGATTCTCTCTCATGTCTTTACCCACAACTGACACTGAGCCCTCCCATTTTCCTCCCTATCCCCACTCCCATCCAGTTCCCTCCTTCATTTTGCTCCCTCTGTCTTGTTTATTCTCTCTTCTAAGTGAGATTCAAGAATTTGCACATGGGCCTTCCTTCTTGTTTAACTTCTTTGGATTTGTGGACTGTAGTGTGGGTACCATATACATTTTTTTATTCGATATATTTTTTATTTACATTTCAAATGATTTCACCTTTTCTGATCCCCCACTCCCCGAAAGTCACATAAGCCCCCTTCCCTCCCCCTGTTCTCCCACCCACCCCTTCCCACTTCCCTGTTCTGGTTTTGCCTTATACTGCTACACTGAGTCTTTCCAGAACCAGGGGCCACTCTTCCTTTCTTCTTGTACCTCATTTGATGTGTGGATAATGTTTTGGGTATTCCAGTTTTCTAGGTTAATATCCACTTATTAGTGAGTGCATACCATGATTGATCTTTTGAGACTGGGGTACCTAACTTAGTATGATATTCTCCAGCTCCATCCATTTGCCTAAGAATTTCATGAATTCATTGTTTCTAATGGCTGAATAGTACTCCATTGTGTAGATATACCACATTTTTTGCATCCATTCTTCTGTTGAGGGATACCTGGGTTCTTTTCAGCTTCTGGCTATTATAAATGAACATAGTGGAGCATATATCCTTATTACATGCTGGGGGATCCTCTGGGTAAATGCCCAGGAGTGGTATAGCAGGATCTTTCATAAGTGGCATGCCCAGTATTCTGAGGAACCGCCAGACTGATTTCCAGAGTGGTTGTACCAATTTGCAACCCCACCAGCAGTGGAGGAGTGTTCCTCAAGACCCTCAAGGGTCTTCCCCAGTTTCTTTTCTATTAGCTTCAGAGTGTCTGGCTTTATGTGGAGGTCCTTGATCCATTTGGAGTTGAGCTTAGTACAAGGAGACAAGGATGGATCAATTCTCATTCTTCTGCATGCTGACCTCCAGTTGAACCAGCACCATTTTTTGAAAAGGCAATCTTTTTTTCCATTGGATGTTTTCAGCCCCTTTGTCGAGGATCAAGTGGCCATAGGTGTGTGGGTTCATTTCTGAATCTTCAATCCTTTTCCATTGATCTGCCTGCCTGTCACTGGTACCCCACTTTTTAATGGGGTTATTTGGGTAAAACCCATTCAATCACCGTTTCCCAATTGCAGTCATTAATAGCTCATATCTAGAAATAAACAGCTATCAAGAGAAGAAATGTGAGAAGAGTCAGGCAGCTCATGAGAAAGAAAAGATAAAATCCATGAGTCCATGGAGGGCACTGTTGAATGACAGAAGGGAAAATGTAATGTTTGCTTGGGGAAATAACATCAAAGAATTCATATTAGTAGAAACTCATTCCAAATTTAGATGAAAAAATTCTCAATAGATTAAACAGTGTGGCTCAGATGCCTCACTCCATGCTATCTCTGTGATCAGGAAGGGATAGCATAGGCCACATCTCCCAAGGAATAACTTTAATGATGTAGAATTGTGGCATCTGCTTTACTTCCAGTGAGATAACGAGGGAGACCTAGGGCAGAAGTGGATAGGAAGAATTAGAAACAGGAAGTTTAAAAGTTCTTGGCAGACTGAGAAAAAGGTGGCAGAAAATGCTTTCTCATGATAGGCACAGAACATGAGTGATAGTGTGTGGTACAGGAATACACTGCTGATCTCAGTTCAGTTGTAAATGATGCCTTGGGTATGTGACTTTTTCTAGAGTTTCACCCTAAATGCAGCACTATTGTGGTATTCAAACAAGGAAAACCAGGACCATACAGAAGGAATCAAGGCTACTTCTATTGTCAAACTCCTGAGATTTTGCTGAACTTATCATCTGCACAATAAAAAGATATTAACTCTATCAAATGTTATTGGGAATATAGGTAAATGAAAATCACACAGGTGGGAGGCAAGAAGCTGGAGAAAACCTCCTTAGAAGCAACTTATCATCAGAAAGCATTTGCAACTTAAGGCCAGGCTTGGGATATACAGTGAGTTCTAGGACAAGTAGTGCTACATAGCAAAACACTGTCTCAAAAACAAAACAAACTAAAACAACAGGAAGTAATTTTGTTTAACTAAGCTCTTTCTATTTCTCTTTACACTTTCAAGCTAATAAAGGCTATGTCTGTGATGTTGTTATACGTACAAGCATGTTCCTCATCCGAGAAAGCAAAAAAGGAATGAGGAGAGAACTTGAGAGATTTGATGCACCTACAGAAGCTGTTGAAGCAACACGTGAAGTAAGGAGATGTGTAGATCATATGGCGTATGAAGGCAGGGTTGCAAACTTTCAGAGATCTCCCTCCATCCATCTATGGTATTCTGGGGCTAAAGATGTTTGCAATCACTGCTGAGCTACTTTTCATTTTTAATTAATTTTTTTGCATGAGTCTCTCTGACTTGAAATGGCAGAGTGGATAGGATATGCAGGATACTGTGGCCTATTCTTGTGGCTTTGCTGATGTAAGACTGAATTCCAAAAGATTTCACAGGAAGGAGTGATAGTGTGTGGTACAGGAATACAATGCTGATCTCAGTTCAGTTGTAAATAACAGCTATTGTTGGCTCTCTGTTTCTGTGTTTGTCTTAATCCATGATTGCCAAAGCTTCTATGACTTGCTGAAATTCCCTTTTCCAGCATTAAACTTTGAAGTTTTACTGTATCTTCAGTAGCATATTTATGAGTCTTGGTTGGTTTTTGTTTTTTTTTTATTCGATATAATTTATTTACATTTCAAATGATTTCCCTTTTCTAGCCCCCCCCCACTCCCCGAAAGTCCCGTCAGCCCCCTTCTCTTCCCCTGTCCTCCCACCCACCCACCCACCCCTTCCCACTTCCCCGTTCTGGTTTTGCCGAATACTGTTTCACTGAGACTTTCCAGAACCAGGGGCCACTCCTCCTTTCTTCTTGTACCTCATTTGATGTGTGGATTATGTTTTGGGTATTCCAGTTTTCTAGGTTAATATCCACTTATTAGTGAGTGCATACCATGATTCACCTTTTGAGTCTGGGTTACCTCACTTAGTATGATATTCACTAGCTCCATCCATTTGCCTAAGAATTTCATGAATTCATTGTTTCTAATTGCTGAATAGTACTCCATTGTGTAGATATACCACATTTTTTGCATCCACTCTTCTGTTGAGGGATACCTGGGTTCTTTCCAGCATCTGGCAATTATAAATAGGGCTGCTATGAACATAGTAGAACATGTATCCTTATTACATGGTGGGGAGTCATCTGGGTATATGCCCAGGAGTGGTATAGCAGGATCTTCTGGAATTGAGGTGCCCAGTTTTCGGAGGAACCGCCAGACTGATTTCCAGAGTGGTTGTACCAATTTGCAACCCCACCAGCAGTGGAGGAGTGTTCCTCTTTCTCCACACCCTCTCCAACACCTGCTGTCTCCTGAATTTTTAATCTTAGCCATTCTGACTGGTGTAAGATGAAATCTTAGGGTTGTTTTGATTTGCATTTCCCTAATGACTAATGAAGTTGAGCATTTTTTAAGATGCTTCTCGGCCATCCGAAGTTCTTCAGGTGAGAATTCTTTGTTTAACTCTGTACCCCATTTTTTAATAGGGTTGTTTGGTTTTCTGGAGTCTAATTTCTTGAGTTCTTTATATATATTGGATATTAGCCCTCTATCTGATGTAGGATTGGTGAAGATCTTTTCCCAATTTGTTGGTTGCCGATTTGTCCTCTTGATGGTGTCCTTTGCCTTATAGAAACTTTGTAATTTTATGAGGTCCCATTTGTCAATTCTTGCTCTTAGAGCATACGCTATTGGTGTTCTGTTCAGAAACTTTCTCTCTGTACCGATGTCCTCAAGGGTCTTCCCCAGTTTCTTTTCTATTAGCTTCAGAGTGTCTGGCTTTATGTGGAGGTCCTTGATCCATTTGGATTTGGGCTTAGTACAAGGAGACAAGGATGGATCAATTCTCATTCTTCTGCATGCTGACCTCCAGTTGAACCAGCACCATTTGTTGAAAAGGCTATCTTTTTTCCATTGGATGTTTTCAGCCTCTTTGTCAAGGATCAAGTGGCCATAGGTGTGTGGGTTCATTTCTGGATCTTCAATCCTGTTCCATTGATCCTCCTGCCTGTCACTGTACCAATACCATGCAGTTTTTAACACTATTGCTCTGTAGTATTGCTTGAGGTCAGGGATACTGATTCCCCCAGAATTTCTTTTGTTGCTGAGAATAGTTTTAGCTATCCTGGGTTTTTTGTTGTTCCAGATGAATTTGATAATTGCTCTTTCTAACTCTGTGAAGAATTGAGTTGGGATTTTGATGGGTATTGCATTGAATCTGTATAGTGCTTTAGGCAAAATGGCCATTTTAACTATATTGATTCTACCGATCCATGAGCATGGGAGGTTTTCCCATTTTTTGAGGTCTTCTTCCATTTCCTTCTTCAGGGTCTTGAAGTTCTTGTCATACAGATCTTTCACATGTTTGGTAAGAGTCACCCCAAGATACTTTATACTGTTTGTGGCTATTGTGAAGGGGGTCATTTCCCTAATTTCTTTCTCAGCCTGCTTATCCTTTGAGTATAGGAAGGCCACTGATTTGCTTGAGTTGATTTTATAACCTGCCACTTTGCTGAAGTTGTTTATCAGCTGTAGGAGCTCTCTAGTGGAGTTCTTTGGGTCACTTAGGTAGACGATCATGTCGTCTGCAAATAATGATAGTTTGACTTCTTCCTTTCCAATTTGTATCCCTTTGACCTCCTTATGTTGTCGAATTGCCCGAGCTAGTACCTCAAGTACAATACTGAAAAGATAAGGAGAAGGGGGCAGCCTTGTCTGGTCCCTGATTTCAGTGGGATTGCTTCAAGTTTCTCTCCATTTAGTTTGATGCTGGCTACCGGTTTGCTGTATATTGCTTTTACTATGTTTAGGTATGGGCCTTGAATTCCTGTTCTCTCCAAGACTTTAAGCATGAAAGGATGCTGAATTTTGTCAAATGCTTTTTCATCATCCAATGAAATGACCATGTGGTTTTGTTCTTTGAGTTTGTTTATGTAGTGGATTGTATTGATGGATTTCCGTATATTGACTTGGTTGGTTTTTTAAAAGTAGTTTTTGCATCATCTAACTTGACATGGATAACATAATTAGAATTTTACAAGTGACAGGAAAAGTAAAAAGTGAGTATACTGCTTATGTTCAGAGAGGTGACATTTTGAAATGGACAGAATTAGGTCATGGAAGAAGGTACAGTTCTATGTAGAAAGCTAAAGTTGATCAGTTTAATGCACAAAATATATATCTGCAAACCTGGTAAAAGTTTGATTTTGTACAATATTCAGTTTCAGTTCCAGGGAGAGTGACAGGTAAACTGAAATTCATTTTATGAATTCTAAAGATCTATGATGAATGTTCATGTAGAACTGAAGAAATCAACTTTCATAATCTAAGTTCCACATTACCTTCAATATTCTTAAAAGAAAAGAAAAGGAAAGGAAAGGAAAGGAAAGGAAAGAAATGAAAAGAAAAGAAAAGAAAAGAAAAGAAAAGAAAAGAAAAGAAAAGAAAAGAAAAGAAAAGAAAAGAAAAGAAAAGAAAAGAAAAGAAAAGAAGAAATAGGATATCTCCATAGTTTCCCTTTACTGACTTCAGATCTAAGTTCCTCAAATATAACCTCACCTGGCTGTATCACAAGGATGTGTTATCAGAGCCAGTATTCCCAAGAACATGTTAGTACTATAGTTAGGAAGTGCCAAGACAGGGACTGAAGTGAGCCTTAATCAGATCTATCAGACCATGGAAATGTTATTGACTATAGAATGAGGGGTAGCTAGGTAGACAGGAGGAGATACAGAAAAAAAGAAAAAATAACTGCCCTTGAAATTTGGCTTATTTTGAATTCATGGAGTATGTAAGAATATTCTTTTTACACATAAATGCATTGTTTGTGAAAAAATATTAATTTAAGAAAAACAGACATCTTACTGGAAATGAGCAAAAAAATTGTATCACCATTTTTGGTAGAATCCCTAGGAAACTGATCAAACTACAAAGGTCTGCTTCTCCTCAGAACCTAGTTGAGGTATTTGAAGATGTATTACTCACAGCTTCAGAGAACATTGACTATTAGGAACAGAGAGCTCTCTCAAGACACCTTCCTGATACAATAAAGTGAAAAATAACACAACAAACAGAATCACTTTAATTAAAAATATTCTCTGACCTTGGCTCATAGTGGTTTTTTATTGTTTCTATCCCCTGCACTGCACATAAAGATTCTTAAGTAGGACAAAATTAATTGAATGGATCTGGGCTTGTTGTTTTGAAGTGCTAATAAAATAATTTGGGATAAATTGTAGATCCTTGGTCTTTTCCTGACCTCAACCTTATCACACAGTAACTTGTCAATTGTTCAAAGAGGCAAACTTATCAGGAGCTCTTCCTGGATTGATTATCAATAATACTCACCTTTGTAGCACCAAATATGCAGAATGATCAGGGGAAGACACAGGATCAATTTCAAAGTTCTCAGTTTGCTTTTTGACTTAGCAAATGGTGAACAAATTGTCCGTACCTGAACCCTTTGGTTATTTATCCATTGTGAGGATTATTGGTCCTGCCCTGAGGCAAGTGACAGCTCACAAAGTTTAAGACTATAAAATGACAACTGTAGAAACAGAGTTTAGAAACGAAATTTTCAAATTCTGTCAACAAAATATTTGAAAAAAAAGAAATTATGTAAACATCCAGTGAACTAGGATCAAAATACATTTTCCTATGTCTTTGGTTTAGTTCTTTTTCATGTATGTCTATGCTGCATCTCTCTCTCTCTCTCTCTCTCTCTCTCTCTCTCTCTCTCTCTCTCTCTCATATATATATATATAAATTTGAAATCAGAAGCAGGAATTTCAGTATGGTTCTATGGAGCTGGTAACTAGATATTTTTAACTTTACTATACTACCATCTTTTCCTTCCAACCTTCTTTCCTTCCTTCCCTTTTCCCTTCTTCCCTTCTTTGCATCATTGCTTCTTTTATTCCTTTCTTCCCTCTCTCCTTCCTTTTGCCCTCCCTTCTTCCTTCCTCCCTCACTCCTTCCTTCTTTCCATGTATATGTGTATGGTACAGTGAACAAACTTGCCTCAAAGCACAATTATGTGAGTTCTTTCCTTCTAAGACCTGTACTTAAGTTATCAAGCTCAGATCATGGAACTTGGCAACAAAGCCCTTCAGCACCAACTCATCTAACTGGCCATAGTCTCTTTTTATCTTAAAATAAAATGTTATGCGTCATTGCAAGGGACAACAGTCTTGGTGATATTATGACAACAGTATTGCCTAACACCATTGTGTAGTTTATTTATTTATTTATTTGGTGTTGAAGTAGGCATTTTCATATATATATATATATATATATATATATATATATATATATATATATATATATATATTCTATCCATCCATCTAATTACTAAACTATCCCTTAGCCAATCCTTAACCTCAGTAATAGAAATAGTGTCAGACCTTGGGGCCTCCCTGAGAGCTGGATCCAACTTTGGGCCTTTCGCTGAACCTTCTTTTCCTCAGCATCTTCTGCATTTCCATCCATGAAATTATTTCAGGCAGGAAAAATTATGGGACAGAGTTATGACTGTAGACTTACAACCCTCTCCCCACTTGATGACCTGTCTTTCTCCTGGAGGTGGGCTCTAGAAGTTTCCCCTCCCAATTGTAGGGCATTTCATCCAAAGTCCCTCCCTTTGAGCCCTGAGAACATCTCACCTCCCAAGTCTCCAGTGCATTCTGGAGGGTCACCCCCAACCTCCTACCTCCCTAGGTTGCCTGTTTCCAATTTTTCTGTTGACCCTCAGGGCTTCTGTCATTTTTCTAACCCAATATCAGATCATCTTTCCTTCTTCTCCCTTCTCTTTCCCATCCACTTTCCCTCCCAGGCCCCTCCCTTCCCTTCTTGTGTTTGCTTTCTTCTCTCTTCCAAGTGAGACTGAGGCATCCTTACCTGGGCCCTTCAGCTTGTTGACCTTTTTGAGTTATGTGGCCTGTACCTTGTGTATTCTGTACCTTTTTGGACTAATATCCACTTATTAATGAGTACATGCCATGCATGTCCTTTTGGGTATGAGTTACCTCACTTAGGATGATATTTTCTAGTTCCGTCCATTTGCCTGCAGGATCAGGATATCCTCATTCTTAATAGCTGAGTAGTATTTCACTGTGAAAATCTGTAGTATTCACAGAAAATGAATCATATTTTCTGTATCCATTCTTCTGTCCTGGACAACTGGGTTGTTTCCACTTTCTGGTTATCTTGTTTAAGATAGCAAGATCTACTATTCTTTTTCATTAAACATTCTATCTCAGTTTTTCCCATTAGATATAGTATGGTTGGGATTTAAATTTTATTGAAGCATTTCTGTTGATTTGTACTTTTTGTGTTGCTTGTGATTGTATCACAATCTTAGAATAGATTTGATCCTTTTGTTTAATTTCAAAGCCATAAAAGGCAGAGATGTTAGTGATCTGAGCTTTCTGAAGAAATTTTGTATTTTCTTTCAAAGCCAGCATCTATCAGACTGGAGAATATGGACCATGTTTAGAAAAGTAGACAGTAGGCATTCCTATAATCCTCCTGTTTTCCTTCTCACAATTTTCTCCTGCGACCTGATGCAGTAAACAGCCAAGATTGCTTTACTGGATAAGAAAGTGTGGAAACATTCAGAAATATGGAAAGGAGAGCCATAAACTGCAAATGAATCTGTGTTTTCTATCAAGGTTTTGGAGAGAAAAGAAGCTTACATGTTCAAATTATTGAGCAGATTCACTGCACTTCATGTAGAAGAATGGAGAGCACTGTGACTCTGTTTCAATGAAGCTTATGTCAACCAAGGAACTTCTCCCACATTCAGAGCTTGCCATAAGTAGTACCGTACATTGAATGGGAAAGACACTGAGTTGGCCTACTTAGGCAGTGAATGCCACTTTGTATAGGGCAACAATGGGACATTTAGTACAGTGGTCACAGAAGGTGCCAATGTTTGTCATCATCTTTGGTCACTTTCATTTATGGATACATGAGGATATTATGGACTAAATATGAAACTTATTTGCAGGAGAGGGCAGGACAGTGCTCAAACAAGCACAATGTTCTCGTGCCAGATCTTCAGGCTTGATAGTCATGTTGATAGAGATTAGCTCTGTAACTTGTTACCATCACTGAAAATGACTTTTTAAACTCAAAACACACTCACTCCAAGATCCAGTACTAGGATAACAAGAGACAGATGGTAACATGTAATGAAGATAGTTTATTAATGCAAGACATTGAAAATTTCAGATTGAGCAGGGGAGTCAGTTCTTCTGGAGCTTCCTGAAGGCAATATGAAAAACAAATTCAGCCAATGTTTGAAAACTGCAGTCAAAAATAACTTTTCCCTAGATATAAACAGATAACAAGGGAAGAAATGTGAGGAGAATCAGGCATCTGGTGAGAAAGGAAAGGTAACAAACCAAGAGTCCATGGAGGGTTCTGTTGAAAGACATATTAGTGGAAACTCATTCCAAATTTAGATGAAAAAAATTCTGAATAGATTAAACAGTGTGGCTCAGTTCCCTCAGTCTGTGCTATCTCTGTGATGAGGAAGGGATAGCATAGGCCACATCTCCCAAGGAATAACTTTAATGATGTAGAATTGTGGCCTCTACTTTACTTCCAATGAGATAACCAGGGAGACCTAGGGTGGAAGTGGATAGGAAGAATTGGAAACAGGAAGGTTAAAAGTTCTTGGCAGGCTCAGCAAAGATGGCAGAAAATGCTTTCTGATGATAAGTTGCTTCTAGGGAGGCTCTCTCCAGCTTCTTCCCTCCCACTTGTGTGCTTTTCATTTACCTACATTCCCCATAACATTTGATAGAGTTAATGTCTTTTTATTGTGCAGATGTTAAGTTCTGCAAAATATCCGGAGATTGAAAGTAGAGGTAGAGGTAGCCTTGATTCCTTTTGTATGGCCCTGGTTTTCCTTGTTTGAATGCCACAATAGTGCTGCATTTACTTGAAACTCTAGAAAAAGTCACATACCCAAGACATCATTTACAACTGAACTGAGTTCAGCAGTGTATTCCTGTACCACACACTATCACTCATGTTCTGTGCCTATCCCCATCCATGTGATCATTACATTATGTCAGGTTAACTTCAATTGTGGCCTTCTCAGAGTTTAGAGCAAAATGACCATACCAATGCTTCTGATACTTCCACCCTCTCTTTATACGTCATATGATCTACACATCTCCTCTTTACTTCCAGTGTTGCTTCAACAGCTTCTGGAGGTACATCAAATCTCTCAAGTTCTCTCCTCATTTCTTCTTTGCTTTCTCGGATAAAGAACATGCTTGTACGTATAACAGCATCACAGACATAGCCTTTATTACCTTGAAAGTGTAAGGAGAAACAGAAAGAGTTTAGTTAACCAAAATTATGTTCTGTTGTTATTTTCATTTGTTTTGTTTTGAGACAGTGTTTTGCTGTGTAGCAATACTTGTCCTAGAACTCATTCTGTAGCCTAAGCCTTGCCTTAAGTATCAAACTTTCCGAGATCTGTCTGCATCTGCTTCTGGTGTGCTGGGATTAAAGATGTTTGCAAACACTGCTGAGCTACTTTTCATTTTCAATTAATCATTTTTCGCTTGAATCTTTCTGACCTCAGACTGCAGAGTGAACAGGATATGCAGGATATTGTGGTCCACTCCTGTGACTTTGCTGATGTAAGTGTGAATTTAAAAAGACCTCACAGCAAGGGACTGTAGAACAATTATTGTTGTCTCTTTATGTATCTGTGTTTGTCTTAATCCATGATTGCCAAAGCTTCTATGACTTGCTGAAATTTCCTTTTCTAGCATTAAACTTCAAGTTTTGACTGTATCTTCAGTAGCATGTTTATGAGTCTTGGCTGGTTTTTTAAAAGTAATTTGTGCATCATCTAACTTGACATGAATAACAGAATTAGAATTTTACAAGTGACAGGATAAGTAAAAAGTGAGTAGACTGCTTATGTTCAGAGAGGTGACATTTTGAAATGGACAGAATTAGGTCATGGCAGCAGGTACAGTTCTAGGTAAAAAGCTAAAGTTGATCAGTTTAATGCACAAAATATATATCTGTGAACCTGGTGAAAGTTTGATTTTTGTACAACAATGTTCAGATTCAGTTCCAGGGAGAGTGACAAACCCACTTTATGAATTCTAAAGATCTGTGATGAATATTCATGTAGAACTGAAGAAACCAGCTTTCATAATCTAAGTTCCACATTACCTTCAATATTCTTGAAAGAAAAGAAAAGAAAACAAGAAATAGGATATCTCCATAGTTAGCCTTTACTGGCTTCAGATCTAAGTTCCTCATATTTAGCCACACCTCGTTGTATCATAAGGATGTGCCAGCAGAACCATATTCCCAAGGACATGTTAATACTATACTTAGGAAGTGCCCAGACAGGAACTGAAGTGAGCTTTAATCAGATCCTATCGGACTATGGAAATGTTCTTCACTATAGAATGAGGGGTAGATAGGTAGATAGGAGGAGATACAGGAAAAAATGAAAGAAACTAATTGCCCTTGAAATTTTGCTTATTTTGAATTTATGGAGTATATAAGAATGTTCTGTTTACATGTAAATGCATTGTTCGTGAAAAAATGTTAATTTAAGAAAAACAGACATCTTATTGGAAATGAACAAAATTTTTTATCACCATTATTGGTAGAATTCCCTAGGAAACTGATCAAACTACAAAGGTCTGCTTCTCCTCAGAATCTAGTTGAGGTATTTGAAGATGTATTACTCACAGATTCAGAGACCATTGACTACCAGGAACATAGAGCTCTATCAAGACACCTTTCCAATACAATAAAGTGAAAAAAAACTAACAAACAGAATCCCTTTAATAAAAAAATATTCCCTGACCTTTGTTCATAGTGGTCTTTTTGATTAGTTCTATTCCCTGCACTGTACATAAAGATTCTTAAGTAGGAGAAAATTAATTGAATGGATCTGGGCTTGTTTTTAAAGCGTGCTAATAAAATAAGTTGGGACAAATTATAGATTCTTGGTCTTTTGCTGACCTCAACCTTATCACAGAGCAATTTGTCAATTGTTCAAAGAGTTGAACTTATCAGGAGCTCTTCCCAGATTGATTATAAATAATACTCACCTTTGTAGCACCAAATAGGCAGAATGATCAGAAGAGGACACAGGATCAACTTCATAGTGCTCAGTTTGCTTTATGACTTAGAAAATGGTGAGTAAATGTCTGTACCAGAACCCTTTGGTTATTTATCCATTGTGATGATTACTGGTCCTGCCCTGAGGCAAGTGGTAGCTCACAAAGTTTAAGATTAGTAAAATGACAACTGTAGAAATAGAGTTTAGAAAAAGAAATTTTCAAATTCTGTCAACAAAATATTTGAAAAAAGAGAAATTAAGTAAACATCCAGTGAACCAGGATTAAATTGCTTTTTCCTATCTAACTCATTGTTTTAGTTCTTTTTCATGGATGTTTACGCTCTGCCTCTCTTTTTGTTTTTTTTCATAGATTAGAAATCTGAAGCAGTAATTTCAGTATGGTCCTATGGAGCTGGTAACTAGATATTTTCAACTTTAATATACTACCTTGTTTTCCTTCCAACCTTCTTTCCTTCCTTCCCTTCTCCCTTCCTCCCTTCTTTGCTTTCTTGTGTCTTTTCTTTCTCCCCTTCTTCCTTTTTTCCTCCCTTCTTTCACTCCTTCTTCCTTTGTTACTTCCTTCCTTCCTTACTTCTTTCCATGTATATGTGTACGGCACATTGAACAAGCATGCATCAAAGGACAGTTGTGTGAGTTCTTTCCTTCTTTTTTTCTTTTTTTTTTCTTTTTTTTCATTTTTTAAAATTTTTTTTAATTTTATTCGATATATTTTTATTACATTTCAAATGATTTCCCCTTTTCTGGTCCCCCACTCCCCGAAAGTCACATAACCACCCCCTTGCCTCCCCCCTGTTCTCCCACCCACCCCCTCCCTCGTCCCTTTTCTGGTTTTGCCTTAAACTGCTACACTGAGTCTTTCCAGAACCAGGGACCACTCCTCCGTTCTTCTTGTACCTCATTTGATGTGTGGATTATTACAGCAAACCAGTAGCCAGCATCAAACTAAATGGAGAGAAACTTGAAGCAATCTCACTAAAATCAGGGACTAGACAGGGATGCCCCCTTTCTCCTTATCTTTTCAATATTGTACTTGAGGTACTAGCTCGGGCAATTAGACAACATAAGGAGGTCAAGGGAATACAAATTGGAAAGAAAGAAGTCAAACTATCATTATTTACAGATGATATGATAGTCTACTTAAGTGACCAAAAAACTCCACTAGAGAACTCCTACAGCTGATAAACAACTTCAGCAAAGTGGCAGGTTATAAAATCAACTCAAGCAAATTAATAGTCTTTCTATACTCAAAGGATAAGCAGGCTGATAAAGAAATTAGGGAAATAACACCTTCACAATAGCCACAAACAGTATAAAGTACCATGGGGTGACTCTTACCAAATAAGTGAAAGATCTGTATGACAAGAACTTCAAGAGTTCTTTCCTTCTAAGACCTGTGCTTAATTTAGTGAACTCAGATGGTGGAACAAGCCAAAATGTTATGAGTCACTTCAAGGGACAAAAGTCTAGGTGATATTATGACAACCGTACTGCCTAACACTTTTGCATAGTTCATTAATTAATAATTAATTGATGATTAATTAATCTTTAAATAATTAAATAGCAATTAATGTCACCTAGTATTAAGTGTTGTATCGATGTCAAGTTAGCACTTGACAACTCTACTCAAGAGTCAGTATCTGAGGTCTTCCAGAAGCCTGGGAATATGACAACCATCACTATTATCTCAAAGCTTATTTATTTCCAAAGACATCAGCTTTCCAGATTGAATCATATTCGGAGCAAATTGTTGTTCTGATTGATGGGTAGAGCATGATTACTAATCACATACACAGCCTACTTGTAGATAATCAGAACACACACCTTCCTGACCTTATTCTGTTGTTTTAACTCCTTAGTGTGTTAGCCAACTATTCTTTTCTTGTTCTTTCTTCCTTTAATACCCATCAAAATCCCAACTCAATTCTTCACAGAGTTAGAAAGAGAAATCCTCAAATTCATCTGGAATAACAAAAAACCCAGGATAGCTAAAACTATTCTCAGTAACAAAAGAAATTCTGGGGGAATCAGTATCCCTGACCTCAAGCAATACTACAGAGCAATAGTGTTAAAAACTGCATGGTATTGGTACAGTGACAGGCAACCAGATCAATGGAACAGGATTGAAGATCCAGAAATAAACCCACACACCTATGGCCACTTGATCCTCGACAAAGGGGCTAAAAACATCCAATGGAAAAAAGATAGCCTTTTCAACAAATGGTGCCGGTTCAACTGGAGGTCAGCATGCAGAAGAATGTGAATTGATCCATCCTTCTCTCCTTGTACTAAGCTCGAATCCAGATGGATCAAGGACCTCCACATAAAGCCAGACACTCTGAAGCTAATAGAAAAGAAACTGGGGAAGACCCTTGAGGACATCGGTACAGGGAGAAAGTTCCTTAACAGAACATCAATAGCTTATGCTCTAAGATGAAGAATTGACAAATGGGTTCTCATAAAATTACAAAGTTTCTGTAAGGCAAAGGACACCATCAAAAGGACAAATCGGCAACCAACAAATTGGGAAAAGATCTTCACCAATCCTACATCAGATAGAGGGCTAATATCGAATATATATAAAGAACTCAAGAAGTTAGACTCCAGAAAACCAAACAACCCTATTAAAAAAATGGGGTACATAGTTAAACAAAGAATTCTCACCTGAAGAACTTCGGATGGCAGAGAAACATCTTAAAAAATGTTCAACTTCATTAGTCATTAGGGAAATGCAAATCAAAACAACCCTGAGATTTCACCTTACACCAGTCAGAATGGCTAAGATTAAAAATTCAGGAGACAGCAGGTGTTGGCGAGGATGTGGAGAAAGAGGAACACTCCTCCACTGCTGGTGGGGTTGCAAATTGGTACAACCACTCTGGAAATCAGTCTGGCAGTTCCTCCAAAAACTGGGCACCTCACTTCCAGAAGATCCTGCTATACCACTCCTGGGCATATACCCAAAAGAATCCCCAGCATGTAATAAGGATACATGTTCCACTATGTTCATAGCAGCCCTATTTATAATTGCCAGAACTTGGAAAGAACCCAGGTATCCCTCAACAGAAGAGTGGATGCAAAAAATGTGGTATATATACACAATGGAGTACTATTCAGCCATTAGAAACAATGAATGCATGAAATTCTTAGGCAAATGGATGGAGCTGGAGAACATCATACTAAGTGAGGTAACCCAGACTCGAAAGATGAATCATGGTATGAACTCACTAATAAGTGGATATTAACCTAGAAAACTGGAATACCCAAAACATAATCCACACATCAAATGAGGTACAAGAAGAACAGAGGAGTGGCCCCTTGTTCTGGAAAGACTCAGTGAAGCAGTATAGAGCAAAATAAGAACAGGGAAGTTGGAAGGGTTGGGTGGGAAAACAGGGGGAGGGAAGGGGACTGATGGGACTTTCGGAGAGTGGGGGTCCAGAAAAGGGGAAATCATTTGAAATGTAAATAAATATATCAATAAATTAAAAAAAAGAAAAAAGAAAGAAAAAATATGTTACATTGTCTCTATCTGATCCAGGTTTCCAAGCACAAGCTTTTGTCTTTTCATTATCTTACACTCCTGTGTCAATGTCCCTTTCCTTACTGGTCCTTGGGGAATAGAAACTGTCTTTGGCCCCATAGTTCTCCCACTCACTAGTCTTACTGACGATAGCCTCATTTGGGATTTTATTTTAAATGCACAATTATGCCACTATTTTTATTTTACTTGAAAGAAATGTGCCTTGAGTTAAAATCAAGCCCGAGGTACATTTGCATTTCATGCTTTTTTATACACTTGGAGCCCAAAATATAATAAAATTCTGTTATTTTTTTCTTTTAAAAATTCCATTAAAATTTTTCTTTAGCAACTTTCTACATGCATATCTTGCATGTTGACTGACATTGCCTTACACTGTCTGGTCTCTCATCCCCAGTCCCCCTTCATTATAAGTTTCTCTCCCACATTCAGGCCTTTTTGCTTTTATAGGGGAACAACTCAGTTGAACCAGGGCTATTTGAGCAGAATTTGCAACAATCTCAGTCCTGTTTAGAAAGTCCTTTCTTCTAACTGTGTCTTGGAATGTGTTCATTTTCTTGTTCATCTAATACTTTCTGAGTTTTGCACTTCATGATAAAGTTGTTGATCTACTTAGACTGCTTTTTCTGCAAATGATGGGAATCCTTCTTTCCAAACGACATGGCTCTATATTGAAAAACCTCAGGATTCTATGTGAAACACTTGTCTCTAATAAAACTTGTCAAACTTCAAAACTATTAGATTTAAATTTTCTTAGGTATTCAAAGAAGAATATAAAACCAACACTTGGGTTATCTCTCTTTGTATTGTCTAATTTCATGAGTTGTTTATATATTTTGGACATTAGACTTCTATCATCTGTAGGGTTTGTGGAGGGTTTTTTCATTTCTGTAAGCTGTCATTTTTGTTATTGATGGTGTCCTTTTATTTACAGAAGCTTTTCAGTTTCATGTTGTCCCATTTATCAATTATTCATCTTGGTGCCTTAGTTCAGGAAGTTGTCTCCTGTACCAGTGAGTTTAAGGCTAGTCCCTAATTTCTGTTCTAATAGTTTTAGTGTATCTGGTTTTATGTTGAGGTCTTTGATCAACTTGGACTTGAGGTTTATATAGGATGATAATTATGGATGATCTATTTGCATTTTCTACATTTAGACTTCGGTTAGACCAGCACCAATTGTTGGGGATGCTCTCCATATTTCATTGTATGGTTTTGGCTTTATTTTATCAAAAAATCCAGTGTCTCTATTGTGTGGATTTTCTATTTGATTCCATATATCAGTGTTTCAGTTTCTATACCAATCCAATGAAATTTTATTACTATTGCCCTGTAGTACAGCTTGAAGTCATTAATGGTGATACCTTCAGAATTTCTTTTAATGTAAAGGATTGCTTTAGCAATCCTGTGCTTACCGTTTTTCCATATGAAGTTTAGAATTGTTTTTTTCAAGGTATGAAAAGAATTGTGTTCGAATTTTGATGAGAATTGCATTGTATCAGTAGATTGTTTTTGGTAAGAGCCATTATCTGTATGTCAATTCTGCTGACACACAAATAGTGGAGGTCTTTCCATCTTCTGATATCTTCTTCAATTTCTTTCTTCAGAGACTTGACGTTTTTCTCATACAGGACTTTTACTTGCTTGTTTAGAGTTACACCCTGATATTTTATATTATTTGTGGCTGTTTTAGAAGAGTGTTGTCTTCCTAAATTCTATGTAAGCCCATTTATCATTCATATAAAGGAAGGCTGCTATTTTCTTTGAGTTAATTTTGTATCTAATTACTTTTCTTAAGGAATTTATCAGCTATATGAGTTGACTGGAAGAACTTCTGGGGTCAATTATGTACACTGTCACATAATCTGTGACAGGTGAAACTGTGACTTGTTTTCTGATTTTTATTCACTTTACAATCATCTTAGTTGTCATATTGTTCTATCTGTAACTTCAAGTACTATATTGAAAAGATAGGTAGAACATGAACAGACTTGTCTTTTTACTCATTTCAGTGCCATTGGTTGAACTTTCTCTCCTAATTTGCTGTTGGCTATTGGTTTGATATATATTATTTCTATTGTGTTAAGGTATGTTCCCTATATCCATGATCACTAAAAGGCTTTTAACATAAAGGGATATTAGATTCTGTCTTTGTATTTTCATCAACTAATAAGATGATCATGTGTTTTTTCTTCTAGTGTGTTTATATGGTGGATGATGTTGATGGATTTTCATATATTGAACCACCCTTGTATCACTGGAATGAAGTCTTCTCAATAGTGGTAGATTTTGTCTTTGATGTGTTGTTGAGTCTTTCTGTGCTTTAGGCATCAGGGTGACTTTGGTCTCATAGAGTAAGTTAGGCAATGCTTCTTCTGTTTCTCTTTCATGGAATTATTTGAGGAGTATTGGTATTAGCTATTCTTTGAAAATCTGGTAGAATTCTGTACTAAAGCCATCTCTTCCTGGCCATTGTTTTAGGTGAAAGACTTCAAATGTCTGCTTATATTTCCTCAGGGCTTATAGGTCAATTTAAATGATTTATCTACCTTCATTTGACTTTGGTAAATGGTATCTCTCTAGAAAATCATTGCTTTCATTTAGATGTCCAATTTTGTGAAGAAAGATCTAAAGATCCTTTGAATTTTCTTGGATTCCATTCTTATGTCTCTGGTTTCATTTCTGATTTTGTTGAGTATAGTCTATCAACCTTTTAGTTAGTTTGGCTCAGAATTTTGCTGCATTGCTGACTTTGTCAAAGAAACTGCTCCTGAAATCTTTGATTTTTTGCATTGTTTTGTTGTTGTTGTTTGTTTTTAATTCACTGATTTCAGCTCTGAGTTTGATCATTTCCTGCCACCTATTTCTTTTGACTGTTTGTTTCTCTTATTTTTAGAGCTTTCAGGCTTAATTTTTTTTTTTAGTTTTTTTTCTTTTTTTTTATTCGATAAATTTTTTATTTACATTTCAAATGATTTCCCCTTTTCTAGACCCCCACTCCCCAAAAGTCCCATCAGCCCCCTTCCCTCCCCCTGTTTTCCCACCCAACCCTTCCCACTTCCCTGTTCTGGTTTTGCCCTATACTGCTGCACTGAGTCTTTCCAGAACAAGAGGTCACTCCTCTGTTCTTCTTGTACCTCATTTGATGTGTGGATTATGTTTTGGGTATTCCAGTTTTCTAGGTTAACACCCACTTATTAGTGCATACCATGATTCATCTTTTGAGTCTGGGTTACCTCACTCAGTATGATGTTCTCCAGCTCCATCCATTTGCCTAAGAATTTCATGAATACATTGTGTCTAATGGCTGAATAGTACTCCATTGTGTATATATACCACATTTTTTGCATCCACTCTTCTGTTGAGGGATACCTGGGTTCTTTCCAACTTCTGGCAATTATAAATAGGGCTGCTATGAGCATAGTGGAACATGTATCCTTATTACATGCTGGGGAATCTTCTGGGTATATGCCCAGGAGTGGTGTAGCAGGATCTTCTGGAAGTAAGGTGCCCAGTTTTTGGAGGAACCGCCAGACTGATTTCCAGAGTGGTTGTACCAATTTGCAACCCCACCAGTAGTGGAGGAGTGTTCCTTTTTCTCCACATCCTCGCCAACACCTGCTGTCTCCTGAATTTTTAATCTTAGCCATTCTGACTGGTGTAAGGTGAAATCTCAGGGTTGTTTTGATTTGCATTTCCCTAATGACTAATGAAGTTGAGCATTTTTAAGTTGCTTCTCCACCATCTGAAGTTCTTTAGTTGAAAATTCTTTGTTTAACTCTGTACTCCATTTTTAATAGGGTTATTTGGTTTTCTGGAGTCTAACTTTTTGAGTTCTTTATATATATTGGATATTAGCCCTCTATCTGATGCAGGATTGGTGAAGATCTTTTCCCAATTTGTTGGTTGCCGATTTGTCCTCTTGATGGTGTCCTTTGCCTTACAGAAACTTTGTAATTTTATGAGAACCCATTTGTCAATTCTTGATCTTAGAGCATAAGCTATTGGTGTTCTGTTCAGGAACTTTTCCCCCTGTACTGATGTCCTCAAGGGTCTTCTCCAGTTTCTTTTCTATTAGCTTCAGAGTGTCTGGCTTTATGTGGAGATCCTTGATCCATTTGGAGTTGAGCTTAGTACAAGGAGACAAGGATGGATCAATTCGAATTCTTCTGCACGCTGACCTCCAGTTGAACCAGCACCATTTGTTGAAAAGGCTATCTTTTCTCCATTGGATGTTTTCAGTCCCTTTGTCGAGGATCAAGTGGCCATAGGTGTGTGGGGACATTTCTGAATCTTCAATCCTGTTCCATTGATCTGGTTGCCTGTCACTGTACCAATACCATGCAGTTTTTAACACTATTGCTCTGTAGTATTGCTTGAGGTCAGAGATACTGATACCCCCAGAATTTCTTTTATTCTTGAGAATAGTTTTAGCTATCCTGGGTTTTTTGTTATTCCAGATGAATTTGAGGATTTCTCTTTCGAACTCTGTGAAGAATTGGGTTGGGATTTTGATGGGTATTGCGTTGGATCTATATATTGCTTTTGGCAAAATGACCATTTTAACTATATTAATCCTGCCAATCCATGAGCATGGGAGGTTTTTCCATTTTTTTTTTGAGGTCTTCTTACATTTCCTTCTTCAGAGTCTTGAAGTTCTTCTCATACAGACCTTTCGCATGATTGGTAAGAGTCACCCCAAGGTACTTTATACTGTTTGTGGCTATTGTGAAGGGGGTCATTTTCCTAAATTCTTTCTCAGCCCGCTTATCCTTTGAGTGAGTATAGGAAGGCTACTGATTTGCTTGAGTTGATTTTATAACCTGCCACTTTGCTGAAGTTGTTTATCAGCTGTAGGAGCTCTCTAGTGGAGATTTTTGGGTCACTTAGGTAGACCATCATATCATCTGCAAATAATGATAGTTTGACTTCTTCCTTTCCAATTTGTATCCCTTTGACCTCCTTATGTTGTCGAATTGCCCGAGCTAGTACCTCAAGTACAATATTGAAAAGATAAGGAGAAAGGGGGCAGCCCTGTCTAATCCCTGATTTTAGTGAGATTGCTTCAAGTTTCTCTCCATTTAGTTTGATACTGGCTACCGGTTTGCTGTATATTGCTTTTACTATGTTTAGGTATGGGCCTTGAATTCCTGTTCTTTCCAAGACTTTAAGCATGAAAGGATGCTGAATTTTGTCAAATGCTTTTTCAGCATCCAATGAAATGACCATGTGGTTTTTTTCTTTGAATTTGTTTATGTAGTGGATTGCATTGATGGATTTCCGTATATTGAACCAACCCTGCATCCCTGGGATAAAGCCTACTTGATCTTGGTGGATGATCGTTTTGATGTGTTCTTGGATTTGGTTGGCAAGAATTTTATTGAGTATTTTTGCATCGATGTTCATAAGGGAAATTGGTCTGAAGTTCGCTTTCTTGGTTGGATCTTTGTGTGGTTTTGGTATCAGCGTAATTGTGGCTTTGTAGAAGGAATAGGGTAGGGTTTCTTCTGTTTCTATTTTGTGGAATAGTTTGAAGAGTATTGGTGTTAGGTCTTCTTTGAAGGTCTGATAGAATTCTGCACTGAAACCATCTGGTCCTGTGCTTTTTTGGTTGGAATACTTTCTATGACTCCTTCTATTTCTTTAGGGGTTATGGGACTGTTTAGATGATCTATTTGGTCCTGATTTAATTTTGGTATTGGTATCTGTCAAGGAAATTGTCCATTTCCTCCAGACTCTCCAGTTGTGTTGAGTATAGGCTTTTGTAGTAGGATCTGAAGATTTTTTGGATTTCCTCACTTTCTGTTGTTATATCCCCCTTTTCATTTCTAAGTTTGCTAATTTGGATACTTTCTCTGTGCCCTTTGGTCAGTCTGGCTAAGGGTTTATCTATCTTGTTGATTTTCTCAAAGAACCAGCTCCTGGATTCGTTGATTCTTTGTATGGTTCTCTTTTTTTCCACTTGATTGATTTCAGCCCTGAGTTTGATGATTTCCTGTCTTCTACTTCTCCTGAGGGAATTGGCTTCTTTTTATTCCAGGGCGTTCAGTTGTGTCATTAAGCTGCTAGTGTATGCTCTCTCCATTTTCTTTTTGGAGGCACTCAGGGCTGTGAGTTTTCCTCTTAGCACTGCTTTCATTGTGTCCCAAAGATTTGGGTATGCTGTGCCTTGATTTTCATTAAATTCTAAAAGGTCTCTGATTTCTTTCTTTATTTCTTCTTTGGCCAAGGTGTCATTGAGTAGAGTATTGTTCAGCCTCCATGTGTATGTGGGCTTTCTGTTGTTTTTGTTGCCATTGAAAACCACTCTTACACCATAGTGATCTGATAGAAGGCATGGGATTAGATCGATCTTCTTGTATTTGTTGAGGTCTGTCTTGTGACCAATTATATGGTCTATTTTGGAGAAGGTACCATGAGGTGCTGAGAAAAAGGTATATTCTTTTGCTTTAGGGTGAAATGTTCTATAAATATCAGTCAAATCCAATTGGTCCAAAGCTTCAATTAGTTTTACTGTGTCCCTGTTTAGTTTCTGTTTTCCTGATCGGTCCATTGAGGAGAGTGGAGTGTTGAAGTCCCCCACAATTATTGTGTTAGGTGAAATATGTGCTTTGAGCTTTAGTAAAGTTTCTTTTACAAATAAGGGTGCCCTTGCATTTGGCGCATAGATGTTCAGAATTTTAAGTTCTTCTTGGTGGATTTTTCCTTTGACCAGCAAGAAGTGTCCCTCAGTGTCTCTTTTGATGACTTTAGGTTGAAAGTCAATTTTATCTGATATTAGAATGGCTCCTCTGGCTCATTTCCTGAGACCATTGGCTTGTAAAATTTTCTTCCAGCCTTTTACTCTAAGGTAGTGTTTGTCTTTGACCCTGAGGTGTGTTTCCTGTATGCAGCAAAATGTAGGGTCCTGTTTACATATCCAGTCTGTTAGTTCATGTCTTTTAATTGGGGAAATGAGTCCTTTGATGTTAAGAGATATTAAGGAATAGTGAATATTCCTTCCTGTCATTTTTGATGTTATTTTTATATTTGAGTGGTTATCTTCTTTTGGGTTTGATGAAGGAAGGTTATTATCTTGCTTTTTCCAGGGTGTAGTTTCCCTCCTTGTATTGGAGTTTTCCTCCTATTATTCTTTGCAGAGCTGGGTTTGTGGAAAGATATTGTGTAAATTTGGTTTTGTCATGGAATGTCTTGTTTTCTCCATCTATTGTGATTGAGAATTTTGCTGGGTATAGTAATCTTGGCTGACATTTGTGTTCTCTTAGAGTCTGCATGAGATCTGCCCAGGATCTTCTAGCTTTCATGGTCTCTGGTGAGAAGTCTGGTGTGATTCTGATAGATCTTCCTTTATATGTTACTTGGCCTTTTTCTCTTACTGCCCTTAATATTCTTTCTTTGTTTAGTGCATTTGGTATTTTAATTATTATGTGGCGAGAGGTATTTCTGCACAAGTCCAGTCTGTTTGGAGTTCTGTAGGCTTCTTGTATATTCATAGGCATCTCTCTCTTTAAGTTGGGAAAGTTTTCTTTCATAATTTTGTTGAAGATATTTGCTGGCCCTTTCAGTTGTAAATCTTCACTCTCATCTATACCTATAATCCTTAGGTTTGGTCTTCTCATTGTATCCTGGATTTCCTGGATGTTCTGGGATACAAGCTTTTTGCATTTTGCATTTTCTTTGACTGTTGAGTTAATGGTTTCTATGGTATCTTCGGCATCTGAGATTCGTTCTTCCATCTCTTGTATTCTGTTGTTGATATTTGCATCTATGGCCCCTGATTTCTTCTCAAGGTTTTCTATTTCCAAAGTTGTCTCCCTTTGTGATTTCTTAGTTGTTTCTGTTTCTCTTTTTAGATCCAGGATGGCTTTGCTCAGTTCCATCATTTGTTTGTTTGTGTTTTCCTGTAATTCTTTAAGAGACTAATCTCTTTAAGAGATTTTTGTGTTTCCTCTTTCATGACTTCTGCCTCTTGACTCAAGTTCTCCTGCATTTCTTTAAGGTGTTTTTTTTTTTTTTTTTTTTTTTTTTGCATTTCTTCTTTATTGGCTTCTATCTTGGAGATCTCAGGGGTCCAGGTTAGTTGAAACTGAAACCTTTGAGTTTTAGCATTTTCTTTGATAGAAGTATCAATTTTTTTCTATTTTGTCTTCAAGACCTGAGATTCTTTCTTCCATATCATATTCTGTTGGTAATATTTGTTTATGAAGTCATGCATCATTACTGCAGAAACAAAATTCTTGCATCTAAATTCAGTTCTTTTCTGGCAGATAAAGGAATTAATACTGTCTCCAGCTGCGATTCTCTCTTTAAGGGTAAAAAATACTCATAGAATTTCTCCATACAGTACCTCAAATGTCTCCCAGAATGCTGAGCCACAAATGTTGTGACCACTGCAGAAGGAATATCCTGGCTTTGAGGAATCACAAGTTACTAACAGAATTATGTTGATGTACAGAACTTACAAAGTACATCAACTAACCCATGGGTAAAGAATTAAACATTTAACCACACTTATTAAGAGGTTTCAAATTCTTCATACTTTAGGATTTGGAGGTGGGGATCAGGGAGAATGAATTACAAATGATCCTTGATAACTTTACCTTCTGATTCCAAATCTAGCTTCTGTCCTAGCACTCAGTGTGACTGGATGGCTAAGAGGATGAATATCTCATCTGAGATAGATGGAAACTTTATTACCTGAGCTCTGCATGGTTTCTCATCCCCCACTGCTACATATTTTTATTCAATTTCCCGAAACTCTGTACCTCTCTCCCATCCTTTCCAGTATCTGATACTGTCCCGTTTATTTCCTCTCCCTCCCCTCTCTCTCCCAGGTCCACCTGTCCCTCCACATCTGATGACCATCTTCTCTGCTCAATGCAGGACTGAAGCATCCACACCCTGGTCTTCCTTCCTACTAAACTCCACAGGGTCTGTGGGTTGTATCATGGTCATTGTGAGCTTTTCGGCTAAGAACCACTTATCAGTGAGTGTGTACCATGTGTGTTCCTTTATGTCTGGGCTATGTCACTCAGGATGATATATTCTAGTTCCATCCACTTGGCTGTAAATTTCATGAAGTCATTGTTTTGTAGCTGAGTAGTACTCCATTACATAAATGGACCACATTTTCTGTATCAATTCTTCTGTTTAGAGACAGCTGGGTGATTTCCAGCTTCTGGCTCTTATAAATAAGGTTGCTATAAACATAATGGAGTATGTGTCTTTGTTATATCTTGGAGCATATTCTGGATATATGCCCAGTAGTAGCATAGCTGCTTCTTCAGGTAGAACTATTTCCAGTGTTCTAGGAACTGCCAGATTGATGTCCAAAGTGGTTCTGTCAGCTTGGTATCCCACTAGCAATGGAGGAGTGTTTCTCTTTCTCCACATCCTTTCCAGCATCTGATGTTACCTGATTTTTTTTATCTTAGCCATTCTGATTGGAGTAACATGGAATTGTACTGTCATATAGATTGGCACTTCTCTGATGACTAAAGATGTTTTGCTTTAAGTGCTTCAGAGCCATTCCAGATTTCCTAGTTGAGAGTTTTCTGTTTAGCACTGCATCCTATTTTTAATAGGGTTATTTGGTTCTTTGGAGTCGAACTTCTTGAGTTCTTTGTATATTGTGGATATTAGGCCTCTATCTGATGTAGGGTTAGTAAAGATATTTTCCAAATCTGTGGGTTGCCATTTTGTCCTTTTGACCGTGTCTTTTACCTTACAGCAGCTTTTCAATTTCATGAGGTCACATTTGTTTATTGTTGATCTTTTGTTTTTTATTTTTGTTATTTATTTATTTATTTATTTATTTTACTTAATGTATTCTTTTTTCTTTTTTATTCAATGTATTCTTTTTATTTCATTTGATATATTTTTTATTTACATTTCAAATGATTTCTCCTTTTCTGGTCCCCCATTCCTTGAAAGTCACATAAGCCCACTTCCCTCCCTCTATACTCCCACCCACCCCTTCCCACTTCCCTGTTCTGGTTTTGCCTTATACTGCTACACTGAGTCTTTCCAGAACCAGGGGCCACTTCTCTGTTCTTGTTGTACTTCATTTGATGTGTGGATTATGTTTTGGGTATTCCAAGTTTCTAGGTTAATATCCACTTATCAGTGAGTGCATACCGTGATTGATCTTTTGAGACTGGGTTACCTCACTTAGTATGATGTTCTCCAGCTCCATCCATTTGTCTAAGAATTTCATGAATTCATTGTTTCTAATGGCTGAATAGTACTCCATTGTGTAAATATACCACATTTTTTGTATCCATTCCTCCGTTGAGGGACACCTGGGTTCTTTCCAGCTTCTGGCTACTACAAATAGGGCTGCTATGAACATAGTGGAGCATGTATCCTTATTACATGCTGGGGAATCCTCTGGGTATGTGCCCAGGAGTAGTATAGCAGGGTCCTCCAGAAGTGCCATGCCCAGTTTTCTGAGGAACCTCCAGACTTATTTCATAATCCTCTTGCCTGTCACTGTACCAATACCATGCAGTTTTTAACACTATTGCTCTGTAGTATTGCTTGAGGTCAGGGATACTGATTCCCCCAGATTTTCTTTTGTTGCTGAGAATAGTTTTAGCTATCCTGGGTTTTTTGTTGTTCCAGATGAATTTAAAAATTGCTCTTTCTAACTCTGTGAAGAATTGAGTTGGGATTTTGATGGGTATACTGCTTGAGATTATGGATAATGCACTCATTATGTGTAAATAAGAATGGACTTGGGCTACAGGAACAGCACATCATGTACTGTGCAATGAAAACTACTTGGAGATTTTACCTCATAATGCACACATCAAATGAGGTACAAGAAGAAAGGAGGAGTGGCCCCTGGTTCTGGAAAGACTCAGTGAAACAGTATTTGGCAAAACCAGAACGGGGAAGTGGGAAGGGGTGGGTGGGAGGACAGGGGAAGAGAAGGGGGCTTACGGGACTTTCGGGGAGTGGGGGGGCTAGAAAAGGGGAAATCATTTTACCTCATTGTGGTCAGACAGCTATTATTAAAATGTCAAATAAAAATAAATTCTGGCAAGAATGTGGGGAAAGGTTAATCCTTACTCATTTTTAGTTGGGAATACAAACTGGTGGAACCACTATGAAAGTCAATAAGAAAGTTCACCATAACTCTATAAATGAAACAACTCTACAACCCAGCTATTCCACTTTTGACTATATAGACAGGAAGGGCTCTATAGCCTACAGCATTTCCCACTCATTGATGCTCTAGTCACAATAGCTGGGAAATGGACTGACTGTATAATGAGAATATTATACTTATACACAATGAAATTGCATTTGGTGCAAAGAAAAATAAACTTCTGAAATTTGCAGTTAAATGAGTAGACCTATTTAAAAAGTAAAATTATTAATATTAAGGAAACAGGCACAGAAAGACAATCTCAGGTACTCTTTTATATGTAGATCTCAGCTTTAAATCTTTATAAATGTGTGATTAACTTGGAGTACTTTTAGAAATACAACTAATTATTGCAATTCAAAATTACATTGGCATCAATGTTCTACGATTATTAAGGTTTTCTCCTAATTTCCTTTCTTTATTATTAGATGTTAGCTTTATTTACATTTCAAATGTTAATCCCTTTCCATGTTACCCCACAAAAAATCCCCTATCCCATTTCTTCTCCCCTGCTGACCGCCGCCCCCCTCCCCAATTTCCTGACTTGCATTCCCCTACTTTGGAGAATCGAGCCTTCACAAGACCAATGGCCTCTCCTCTCATTGATGTCTGAAATGGCCATCTTCTGCTACATATGTAGCTGGAGCCATGGGACCCTCTATGTGTATTCTTTGGTTGGAGGTTTAGTTCCTTGGAGCTTTCGGGGGGTGGGGGGCGTACTGGTTGGTACATATTATTGTTCCTCCTGCAGAGCTGCAAACCTCTTCATCTCCTTGGGTCCTCTCTCTAGCTGCTCCATTGGGGCTTATTCTCATTCTATTGGTTGGCTGTGAGCCATGGGTGTTTTGATACACTTTCCAATAAGGATCAAAGTATCCACACTTTGGTCTTCCTTCATCTTGAGCTTCATGTGGTCTGTGAGTTGTATCAGGTATTATGAGCTTTTGAGCTAATATCCACTTATCAGTTATTGCATACCATGTGTGTTCTTTTGTGATTGGGTGACCTCACTCAGGATAATAGTTTCTAGCTCCATTCATTTGCCTAAGAATTTCATGAATTCATTGTTTTTAATAGCTGAGTAGTATTCCATTGTGTAAATGTACCACATTTTCTGTATCCATTCCTCTGTTGAGGGACATCTGGGTTCTTTCCAGCTTCTGGCTATTATAAATAAGGCTTATTGAAATATAGTGGAACATGTGTTATTATTAGACATTGGAGCATCTTCTCGGTATATGCCCAGGAGTGGTATAGCTGGGTTCTCAGATAGTGCTATGTCGTTTTCTGAGGAGCAACCAAACTGATTTCTAGAAAGGTTTTACCAGCTTGCAATCTCACCAGCAACGAAGGAATGTTGCTCTTTCTCCACATCCTCTCCGGTATTTGCTATCCCCTGAGTTTATGATCTTGGCCATTCTGACTGGTGTGAGGTGGAATCTCAGGGTTGTTTTGATTTGCATTTCTCTGATGATTAAGGATGTTGAACATTTCTTTTTTTAATATTTTTATTTTCTATATTCTTTGTTTACATTCCAAATGATTTCCCCTTTCCCGGATCCCCCCTCCCCATATGTCCCATAAACCTTCTTCTCTCCATCCCTTCTCCAATCACCTCCCTCCTTTTTCTCTGTCATTATATTCCCTTCCCATGATAGATCAATCCTTTCCAGGATCAGGACCCTCTCCATACTTCTACGTGGGAGTCATTTGTTATGCAATTTGTGCCTTGGGTATTCAGGGCTTCTGGGCTAATTAATATCCACTTATCAGAGATTGCATTCCATGTGTATTCTTTTGTGACTGGGTTACCTCACTAAGGATGATATTTTCCAGATCAAACCATTTGCCTAAAAGTTTTGTGAATTCATTGTTTCTAATTGCTGAGTAGTATTCCATTGTGTAAATATACCACATTTTCTGTATCCATTCCTCCTTTGAGGGGCATCTGGGTTCTTTCCAGCTTCTGGCTATTATAAATAAGGCTGCTATGAACATAATGGAGCATGTGTCTTTATTGCATGCCGGGGAATCCTTTGGGTATATGCCCAGGAGAGGTATAGCAGGGTCCTCTGGAAGTCTCATGTCCAGTTTTTTGAGGAACCTCCAGACTGATTTCCACAGTGGTTGTACCATCTTACAGCCCCACCAGCAGTGGAGGAAGGATGTTGAACATTTCTTTAGGCGTTTCTCAGCCATCCAGTACTCCTCAGTTGAGAATTTTTTGTTTAGCTCTGTACCCCATTTTTAATAAGGTTATTTGGTTCTCTGGAGTCTAACTTCATGAGTTCTTTGTATATATTGGATATTAGCGCTCTGTGGGATCTAGGATTGATAAAGATCTTTTCCCAATCTGTTGGGTGCCATTTTGTCCTATTGGCAGTGTCCTTTGCCTTACAAAAACTTTGCAATTTTATGAGGTTCCATTTGTCAATCTTTCATCTAAGAGCATAAGTTATTGGTGTTCTATTCTGGAAATTTTCCCGTGCCCATGTGCTCCAGGTTCTTACCCAAGTTCTCTTCTATTAAATTCAGAATATCTGGTTTTATGTGGTGATCCTTGATCCACTTGAACTTGAGCTTTATACATGGAGATAAGAATGGTTCAATTTGCATTATTCTACATGTTGACCACCAGTTGACTCAACACCATTTATTGAAAATTCTGTCTTTTTCCCACTGGATGGTTTTAGCTCCTTTGTCACAGATCAAGTGATCATAGGTGTGAGGGTTCATTTCTGGGTCTTCAATTCCATTTCATTGATCTAACTGCCTGTCCCTGTACCAATTTGATGCAGTTTTGTCACTATTGCTCTGTAGTATGGCTTAAGGTCAGGGATGGTGATTGCACAAGAAGTTCTTTTATTGTTGAGAATAGTTTTTGCTATACTGGGATTTTGTTATTCCAGATAAATTTGGAAATTGTTCTTTCTAATGCTATGAAGAATTGAGTTAGAGTTTTTATGGGTATTGCATTGAATCTGTAGATTGCTCTAGGCAAGATGAACACTTTTACTATATTAGCCATGCCAATCCATGAGCATGTGAGATCTTTCCATCTTCTGAGATCTTCTTCAGCTTCTTTCTTCAGAGACTTGAAGTTCTTGTCATACAGATCTTTCACTTGCTTGGTTAGAGTCACACCAAGGTATTTTTATATTATTTATGGCTATTTTGAAGGGTGTCATTCCCCTAATTTCTTTCTCAGCCTCTTTATCCTTTGAGTGTAAGAAGGCTACTGATTTGTTTGAGTTAATTTTATATCCAGCCACATTGCTGAAGTTGTTTATCAGGTTTAGAATTTCTCAGACATGATTTTTGGGTTCACTTAAGTATACTATCATATAATCTGCAAATAGTGATTCTTTGACTTCTCCCTTTCCAATTTGAATCCCTTTGACCTCCTTTTGTTGTATAGTTGCTGTGGCTTGGACTTCAAGTACTATATTGAACAGGTAAGTTGAGAGTGGACAGCTTTGTCTAGTCCCTGATTTCAGTGGGGTTGCTTCAAGTTTCTCTCCATTTAGTTTGATGTTAGCTACTAGTTTACAGTCTATTGTTTTTACTATGTTTATGTTTGGGCCTTGAATTCCTGATCTTTCCAGGACTTTTATTATGTAGACATGTTGGATTTTGTCAAAGGCTTTCTCAGCATCTAATGAAATGATCATGTGGGCTTTTTTTCCTTTGAGTTAGTTTATGTAGTGGATTAAATTGATGGATTTCTGTGTATTGAACCATCCCTACATCCTACTGAAGCCTACTTGATCATGGTGGATGATCAATTTGATGTGTTCTTGGATTGGGTTGGCAAGAATTTTGTGGTGTATTTTTGCATTGATATTCATAGGGAAATTGGTCTAAAGATCTGTTTCTTTGTTGGGTCTTTGTGTGGTTTAAGTATCAGAGTAATTGTGGCTTCATAATACTAATTGGATAGTGTTCCATCTGTTTCTATTTTGTGGAATAGTTTGAAGAGTACTGGTATTAGGTCTTCTTCGAAAGTCTGGTAGAATTCTGCATTGAACCCATCTGGTCCTGGCCTTTTTTTTTAGTTCAGAGACTATTAATGATTGTTTCTTTTACTTTACAGGTTATGGGAGTGTTTAGAACATTTATCTGATCCTGATTTAACTTTGATACATGTCACCTGTCTAGAAAATTGCCCATTTTCTCTAAATTTTCCACTTTTGTTGAGTATAGGCTTTTGTAGTAGGATCTGATTTTTTTTTTTTTTTTTTTTTTTGGATTCCCTCAGTATCTGTTGTTATTCCTCCCTTTTTATTTCTGATTTTGCTGGTTTGAGTACTGTCTCTGTGCCTTCTGGTTAGTTTTTCCTAAGGGTTTATCTATCTTGTGTTTTTTTTTTTTTTCAAAGAACCAGATCCTAGTTTGGTTGTTTCCTTGTATGGTCCTTTTTCTTTCTGCTTGGCTGATTTCAGCCCTAAGTTTGATTATTTCCTGCCATCTACTCCTCTTGGGTGTATTTGACTCTTTGTTTTAGAGCCTTCAGCTGTGCTATTAAGCTGTTAGTGTATGCTTTTTCCAGTTTCTTTTTGGAGATACTCTGAGATATGAGTTTTCCTCTTAGCATTGCTTTCATTGTGCGCTATAAGTTTAGGTATGTTGTGCTTTCATTTCATTAAATTCTAAAAAGTCTTTAATTTTTTTTTTTTATTTCTTCCTTGACCAAGTTATCATTGAGAAGAATGTTTTTCAGTTTCCATGTGTTTGTGGGCTTTCTGTTGTTTTTGTTGTTATTGGAAACCAGCCTCAGTCCATGGTGATCTGATAGGGTGCATGGAATTATTTCAGTCTTCATATATCAGCTGAGGTCTGTTTTGTGACCAAGTATATGGTCAGTTTTGGAAACGTACTATGAGGTACTGAGAAGAAGGTATATTCTTTTGGTTTTTGTTTGTTTGTTTTATGTTGAACTTCTTATTTTATTTTTTAATCTTTTTTTTATTGAGTGTCTTCTTCATTTACATTGCCAACGGTAAAACCTTTCCCAATATCCCCCCTCCCAAAAGTTCCCCTCCCCAACGATTCCCTACCCGTTCTCCCACTCCCTGCCTCCATGTATATGCCCCTCTACCCGACACACTCCCACCTACCCCCAATTGCCCCCCATCCATTTCCCTTTGTTGGGGCCTTTATTGAGCCTTTACCTGAGCAAAAACCACTCCTCCCACTGATGCCCAACAAGCCATTCCTCCACCACATTTTTGGCTGGAACTATGTATACCCCTTGATTGATGGTTCAGTCCCTGGGAGTCTTAGGGTGTCTGGGTGTCCGAAGTCATTGTACTTCCCATGGGGCTATATACCCCCTCAGCTCCTCTGGACCATAATCCAGATCCTCCATTGGGGACTCCAAGCTCAGTCCAATAGTTGGTTGCTAGTTTCTGCCTCTGTATTTGTAAGACTCTGGCAGGGCCCCTCTGGAGACAGCCATGGCATGCTCCTTTTGGTACATGCTTCTCTTTGTAGTGTCGGGGTTTGGTGACTGTTTATAGGATGAATCCTCAGGTAGGGCACTCGCTGGGTGGCCTTTACTTCAGACTCTACTCCACACATTGCCTCTCTTGTTGCTCCTCCTATGAGTATTTTGTTCCCTTTCTCAGAGGAACCATAGCAACCTCACTTAAGTCCTCCTTCTTGAGCTTCCTGTGCTGGGTGAATTGAAAATTGTTTATTTTGAGCTTTTGGACTAGCATCCGCTTATTAGTGAGTGCATACCATGTGTGTTCTTTTGTGACTGGGTTCAAAAGTACATCCTCGCTCAGGATGACACTTTCTAGTTCCATCCATTTGCCTAAGAATTTCATGAATTCATTGTTTTTAATTGCAGAGTAGTATTCCATGTAATATTGTAATAGTCTCCTTTCAAAAAAAATAAAAAAGCCCAGGAACTTCTTATTTTAATTAGATATTTTCTTTATTTACACTTCGAATGTTAGCCCCTTTCCTTCTTTTTTTTTAATTTTCTAAATTCTTTGTTTACATTCCAAATGCTGTCCCCTTTCCCAGTTTTCCCCTTCCCATATGTTCCATAAGCCCTCTTCTCTCCACCCATTCTCCAATCACCTCCCTCCTTTTTCTCTGTCTTGGTAATCCTCTACAATGCTGGATCAAGCCTTTCCAGAATCAGGTCTCCTTACTTCTTCATGGGAGACATTTAATATGCTAATTGTGTCTTGGGTATTCACAGCTTCTGGGTTAATTAATATCCACTTATCAGTGGTTACATTCCATGTGTATTCTTTTGTGATTGGATTTCCTCACTTAGGATGGTATTTTCCAGATCCAACCATTTGCCTAAAAATTTCATGAATTCATTGTTTTAATTGTTGAGTAGTATTCCATTGTGTAAATATACTATATTTTCTGTATCCATTACTCCTTTGAGGGACATCTGGGTTCTTTCCAGCTTCTGGCTATTATAAATAAGGCTACTATGAACATAGTGGAGCATGTGTCCTTATTGCATGCTGAGGAATCCTCTGAGTATATGCCCAGGAGAGGTATAGCAGGGTCCTCCGGAAGTGTCAAGTCTAGTTTTCTGAGGAACCGCCAGAATGATTTCCAAAGTGGTTGTACCATCTTGCAGTCCCACCAGCAATAGAGGAGTGTTCCTCTTTCTCCACATCCTCGCCAACACCTGCTGTCTCCTGAGTTTTTAACCTTAGCCATTCTGACTGGTGTGAGGTGAAATCTCAGGGTTGTTTTGATTTGCATTTCCCTAATGACTAATGATGTTGAGCAAATAGTGTTAAAAACTGCATGGTATTGGCACAGTAACAGACAAGTGGACCAATGGAATAGAATTGAAGACCCAGAAATGAATCCACACACCTACGATCACTTCATCTTCGACAAAGGAGCCAAAAACATCCAGTGGAAAAAAGATAGCCTTTTCAGCATATGGTGCTGGTTCAATTGGAGGTTAGCATGCAGAAGAATGTGAATTGATCCATGCTTATCTCCATGTACTAAACTCCACTCCAAGTGAATCAAGGACCTCCATGTAAAACCAGACACACTGAAACTAATAGAAAAGAAACTGGGGAAAACCCTTGAGGACATGGGCACAGGGGAAAAGTTCCTGAACAGAACACCAATAGCTTATGCTCTAAGATCAAGAATTGACAAATGAGACCTCATAAAATTACAAAATTTCTGTAAGGCAAAGGACACTGTTAAAAGGACAAAACAGCAACCAACAAATTGGGAAAGGATATTCACCAACCCTACATCTGATAGAGGGCTAGTATCCAATATATACAAAGAACTCAAGAAGTTAGACCCCAGGGAACCAAATAACCCTATTAAAAAAATAGGGTACAGATCTAAACAATGAATTTTCACCTGAAGAAATTCGGATGGCCGAGAGGCACCTTAAGAAGTGCTCAACATCATTAGTCATTAGGGAAATGCAAATCAAAACAACCCTGAGATTTCACCTTACACCAGTCAGAATGGCTAAGGTCAAAAACTCAGGAGACAGCAGGTGTTGGTGAGGATGTGGAGAAAGAGGAACACTCCTCCACTGCTGGTGGGGCTGTAAGACGGTACAACCACTTTGGAAATCAGTCTGGTGGTTCCTCAGAAAACTGGACATGACACTTCTGGAGGACCCTGCTATACCTCTCCTGGGCATATACCCAAAGGATTCCCCGGCATGCAATAAAGACACATGTTCCATTATGTTCATAGCAGCCTTATTTATAATAGCCAGAAGCTGGAAAGAACCCAGATGCCCCTCAAAGGAGGAATGGATACAGAAAATGTGGTATATTTACACAATGGAATTCTACTCAGCTATTAGAAACAATGAATTCACAAAATTTTTAGCCAAATGGTTTGATCTGGAAAATATCATCCTAAGCGAGGTAACCCAATCACAAAAGAATACACATGGAATGCAATCTCTGATAAGTGGTTATTAATTAGCCCAGAAGCTCTGAATACCGAAGGCACAAATCACATAACAAATGACTCCCATGAAGAAGTATTGAGAGGGTCCTGATCCCAGAAAGGATTGATCTAGCGTTGGAGGGGAATATAAGGACAGAGAAAAAGGAGGGAGGTGATTGAAGAATGGGTGGACAGAAGAAGGTTTATGGGACATATGGGGAGGGGGATCTGGGAAAGGGGAAATCATTTGGAATATAAACAAAGAATATAGAAAATTTTAAAAAACGTGCTTCTTGGCCATCCGAATTTCTTCAGGTGAAAATTCTTTGTTTAGCTCTGTACCCCATTTTTAATAGGGCTATTTGGTTCCCTGGGGTCTAACTTCTTGAGTCCTTTGTATATATTGGATATTAGCCCTCTATTGGATGTAGGGTTGGTGAAAATCTTTTCCCAATTTATAAAATGTTCTATAGATAACTCTCAAATGCATTTGGTTCAGAACTTTGATAGTTTCACTGTTTTTCTATTTAGTTTGTGTTTGCCTGATCTGTCCATTGATGACAGTGGGGTCTTGAAGTCCCCCACTATTATTGTGTGGAGTGCAATGTCTGCTTTGAGCTTTAGTAAAGTTTCTTTTATGAATGTGGGTACTATTGTATTTGGAGCACAGATGTTCAGAATTGAGAGTTCATCTTAGTAGATTTTTCCTTTGATGAATATGAAGTGTCCTTCCTTATCTTTTTTGATTACCTTAAGATGAAAGTCAATTTTACTTGATATTAGAATGGCTACACCAGCTTGTTTCTTAGGACCATTTGCTTGGGAAATTGTTTTCCAGCCTTTTACTCTGAGGTAGGGTCTGTCTTTGTGCCTACATGACACATGAGTTTCCTGCATGCAGCAAAATGTTGGACCCTTATGCGTCCAGTCTGTTAGTCTGTCTTTTTATTGGAGAATTGAGTCCATTGACATTAAGAGATATTAAGGAGAAGTAATTGTTGCTTCCTGATACTTTTGTTATTAGAGGTGGAGTTATGCTTGTTTGTCTCTCTTTTTGTTTTGTTAACAAATGATTAATTTCTTACTTTTACTAATGTGTAGCTTCCCTCCTTTTGTTAGTGTTTCCCATTCATTATCCTTTGGAGGGATGGATTTGTGGAAAGATATTGTGTAAATTTGTCATAGAATACCTTGGTTTCTCCATCTATGGTAATTCAGAGTTTTGCTGGGAATAGTTGCCTGGGTTGCCATTTTTGTTCCCTTAGTGTCTATGTAACATCTGCCCATGATCTTCTGGCTTTCATAGTCTCTGACGAGAAGTCTGGTATAATTCAGATAGGTCTGCCTTATATGCTACTTGACCTTTTTCCCTTACTGCTTTTAATATTCTTTTCTTTCTAGATCCTGGATGGTTTTGTTTAATTCCTTCACCTGCTTTCCTGTGGTTCTTTAAAGGCCTCTCCCTGTTTATTTGTGCTCTCCTGTATTTAAGTAAGTTATTTATGTCCTTCTTGAAGCCCTCTATCAGCATCATGAGCTGTTATTTTAAATCCAAATCTTGCTTTTCCAGTGTGCTGGTGTATCCAGAATTTGCTGTTGTAGGAGAATTGGCACCCCTGGGTGACCGGCTCTTCCCTGGCACAGAGTGCTGCCCAGCTCCTGGGTGCAGATGGAGCCTGGATGGACCCAGCTGTTCTGCAGCTCCTGGTCCCTGCCTCCTGGCTGTACCAGCCCACTGGTCACTGGAGGGAGGATCCCTAACTTCCTTTCATCCTTCAGGTCTATGATGCTCTCCTTTTCTCCTCTTTTTCTCTTTTATTATCAGGTTCAGATAACTGTGTGATCCATTCAAATCTATCTTGATACTATCAAAATACTGGAAAAAGGGAACCATCAAACCCATCCTGTGGAAAAGAGAATGTATTCAGCATGGACAGCTTTTTCAGGATCTTTAAGTATAAAAAAGAATATACTAATAGATAAAACCTGTAGAAATAACAATCCAGATTTCTTCAAGAAAGCTGGGCACTGGTGGCGCATGCCTGTAATCCCAGCACTCTGGGAGGCAGAGGCAGGCGGATTTCTGAGTTCGAGTCCAGCCTGGTCTACAAAGTGAGTTCCAAGACAGCCAGGGATACACAGAGAAACCCTGTCTCAAAAAAAAAAAAACAGATTTCCTTCAAGAGAAGAATGAATACAGAAAATGTGGTACATTTACACAATGGAGTACTACTCGGCTATTAAAAACAATGGTTTCATGAAATTTTCAGGCAAATTGATGGAACTAGAAAATATCATCCTGAGTGAGGTAACCCAGACACCAAAAAAAACCACACATGGTATGTACTCACTGATAAGTAGATATTACCCCAAAAGCTCACAATGCCCATGATATAATCCACAGACCATATGGAGCTTAGGAGGAAGGAAGACAATGTGGTAGATATTTTTGGTTCTGTATTTAGGGGGAAAAGAATGATGATGGGGACCTGGGAGGGAGAGAGAAGAGGAGAAAAATGGGGCAGGATCAGGTACTGAAGGGGATGTAAGAGAAGTACACAGGGTTAGAAAATTGAATAAGACTATGTAGCAGTGTGGTGTGAGAAACTGGGGATAGCCACTGGAGGGTCCCAGACACCAGGGAAGTGAGAACATCCCAAGACCCAACAGGAATGACTTTAGCTGAAATGAACAGGGAAGGAGAGACAGAACCTGTAGAGACCACCTCCAGTAGATAGGCATGGCCCCCATCCATTTCAAAATTTTTAACCCAGAAATGTTTCTCTCCAAAGGAAAGACAGGGACAAAAAAGGAGTAGAGACTGAAGGAAGGGACATCTGGGGACTTCCCCACATGGAGATCCATCCTGTCTGCAGATACCAAATCCTGACACTGTTGCTGTTGCCAAGAGGTGCTTGCTGTTAGGAATATTATGTGGCTGTTCCCTGGGAGGTTCTGCCAGCATCTGACCAATACATATGTGAATGCTTAGAGCCAACTATCAGACTGAGCTCTGGGACCCTGGTGGGGGAGCTGGTAAAAGGACTGGATGAGCAGAGGGAGATTGCAAACCCATAGGAAGAACAATGTTGGTTGACCAGACCACTCTGTGCTCCCAGGGACTAACCACCAACCAAGGAGTATACAGGGAGAGTTCCATGACTTCAGATACATATGTTGCAGAGGATGGCCTTCTCTGACATAAATACAAGGGGAGGCCTTTGGTTCTGTGGAGGTTTGATGCCCAAGCGTAGGGGATACTGGAGCAATGGGGTGTGAGTGGGTGGGTGGGTGAGGGAGCATCCTCATAAAGGCAAAGGGGAGACGAGAGAAGGCAGATGTGAGATGGAGGAGTTTGTGGAGGGGTAACCAGGAAGAGGGATGTCATTTGAGATGTAAATGAATCGAATGATTAATAAAAAGAAGAAAAAAATTAATTTTAATTTTGTCAAGATTTCACATATCATATATATGTTGGGCACATTTCCAATATTATAAATCTAGTTTCAGTCTTCTATATGCACACAGGCAGTTTTCAAGCAAAATTTCTTGAAGATTATGTATCTTCTGCAATAAGTAATTTTGGCATCCGTGTCAGTATATATTTGTATATGGATGCAATGATAATAAAAAGGAAAAAGAGGTCATAAATTTTAGAGGAATGGGAAAACACAGGAAATGTTGTAAGAGTGAGAGGGAGGGATGGCACTGACATGATACAGCATTCACCTGTATAGGTCTAAAAAGGTAAATTAGAAAAAAAGAGAAAACATTAAAAAGTGTAGGTGACTAAAGTGATCTGGGCTGGTTTTCTGCATTTTCTGTTCTGTTCCCTTACCTGTAACAGTGATTCTTCTCTATCTGTGAGTCATGGCACTTAAAATATTAAATTTTTCTATAAAATTGATATTTACATTACGATTCATTATAGTAAAAAAAATTACAGTTATAAAGTAGCAAAAAATAATTTTATGTTTTCAGGTCACCACAATTTGAGACACAGTATTAAAGGGTCAAAGCATTAGGAATGTGGAAAAGCACTGCTCTTTTCCACTGTGAAAGACTGCTTTCAGTTAGTATCATGCTACTTTTATTACTATGTCTTTACAGAATAGTTTGATGTCAGATAGTATAGTATGTCCTCCATTGTTCTTTATGCTAAGAGTTGTTTTTAGCTATTGGTGGATTTTTGTGATTCCAATTTAACTGGAATATTGGTTCTATTTATGTAAAATTCTTCATTAGAATATTGATTGGAATTGCATTAAATCTTAAGGTTGCCTTGTTAAATTTCCCAATTCATAAACACAGGTGGTCTTTTCATAGTCTAGACTTTCCTTAATTTAATTCTTTATTGTCTTAAAGTTTCCACTAAAGAGGCTTTTCATTTCATCACTTTAGTTAATTTCAAATTGTTCTCTTTTTTGGAGTGTGTGTGTGTGTGTGTGTGTGTGTGTGTAACTTATTGACTTTATATCCTGCTCACTACCTTTCTCCTCCTGGTCATCCCTTTCCACAATCCTTCTCCCCACCCCACTACCCTTCTCCTGTGAGAGACTTGGGAACCCCCTGGGTATCTTCTCACTGTGGCACATCAAGTTTCTGCTAAGCTAGGCACATCTTCTCACAATGAGGCCAGGCAAAGCAGCCTAATGAGAAGTACATATCCCATGTATAGGCAACAGCTTTTGGAACAGCCCCCACTCCAGTTGTTTGGGGCCCACATGAAGACCAAGCTGCACATTGGCCACATATGTCCAAAGAAGATATCCCAGGTGACCTAGGTACAGCCCATGTATGTTCTTTGGTTGGTGGTTTACTAGGAGACCCAAGAGTCCAGATTATTTGACTCTGTCAGTCTTTCTAAGGATTTTCTATCCCCTTAGAGGCCCCAAACCTTTCTTCTGTTCTTCCATAAGAATCCCAAGCTAGAGCCATTGTTTGGCTGTGAGTGTCTACATCTGTCTCAATCAGCTGCTGGGTGGAGTATCTCAGAAGACACTGAACTCCTGTCTACAAGCATAACAGAGTATAATTAATAGTGTCAGGGTTTAGTGCTTGTCCATGGGATGGGTCTCAGGTTGGACCAGTTATTACTTGGCCAACCCATCAGTCCCTGATCCATCTCAAGTCCCAGAATTTCTTCCAGACAGGATAAATTTTTGGTCAAAAGTTTTTGTGGGTGCTTTGGTGTACCTATTGCATCATTGGGGTTCCTGACTAGCTAGAGGAGGTAGCTACTTCAGGTTCCATATCTCCAATGTTGTGAGTCACTGATAAGGATACCCCCATTGATTCTTTAGTGCATCCCTTTTCTCGGGTCTCTATCTCTTCCTGGAGACTCCCCTTACCTCTGCACCCCCATCAGTTGAAATTTTCCATTTATTCTCATGGCCATCTAGCCATTCCTCCTTCCCTCCCCACATCTGAATCTTAACCACCTTATTTCCCTCCACATCCCCTTTCCCAATCGGTTCCCTCCCTCCATCTGTCTTTTACTCTTTTTGAACCACTATATTGCATAGTTTAATGAGTAAAATGCATATTTCTCAACAGTAGCTCTTAATATAAGAAATGGATTACAGTTATGGAGAAGATTTGTTAAAATATTCCTTTCTGGCAATACCCTTGCCATCCAGAAACCTGCACACCTTTGGGTTTATACCTGTGTCTGGAGCATAGCCTCTGGATTCAAATCCACACAGCCCACACCTCAGCTGCAGCTTGACTCTCCAGTTAGATTGACATATTCAGGATCACAGGAGACCCCCAAGCCCCACCCCAATACCAAAAAGACCATGTCCCCTGTGAATCTCGGACAGAGATACCCCACACAGCCATAGACCCATGCATCTTCCAGTTACGACCTGTGCCTGGAGCAAAGCCTCCACACTGGATTCAAACACAGTCCACATCCAGGTTGCAGATATTTCCCAGGGGTTCTGACACATCCAGGACCACAGGATCATAGGAAGGACAGACTCCAGTCAAAGAAAGCAAAGCCAGTTAACACGAGAGATAACAAGATGATGAGAAGCAAGCACAAGAACATAAGCATGGGAAAACAATACTGCTTGGTGACATCAGAACCCAGTTCTCCTGCAACAGAAAGCCCTGGATACCCCCAACACACCAATAAGACAAGATTCAGATCTAAATTCTCATTTCATGAAAATGACATAAATAACTCCCTTAAAGAAAGACAAAAGGACATAAGTAAACAAGTGGAAGCCCTTAAAGAGGAAAAAAAGAAATCCCTTAAAGAAATACAAGAGAATACAATCAAACAGATGAAGGAATTAAACAAAACCATCCAGGATCTAAAAATGGAAATAGAATCATTAAAGAAAGCACAAAGGGAGTCAACCCTGGAGATGGAAAACCTAAGAAGGAGACCAGGAGTCACAGATGAAAGCATCACCAACAGAATACAAGGCATAGAAGGGAATATCTTGATGTAGAAGATACCAAAGAAGACATCAACATATAGTCAAGGAAAATACAAAAAGAAAAAAGTTTCTAACTCAAAACATTAAAGAAATCCAGGATACAATGAAAAGACTGAACCTAAGAAAAATAGGTATAGAAGACAGTACAGATTCCCAACTCAAAAAGCCAGCAAACATCTTCAACAAAATTATAGAAGAAAACTTCCCTCGAATAAAGAACAAGATGCCCATAAACATACAAGAATCCTACAGAACACCAAACAGATAGGACCAGAAAAGAAATTCCTTCTATCACATAATAATTAAAACATCAAATGCACAGATCAAAGAAAGAACATTGAAAACAATGAGGGAAAAAGATCAAGTTACATATAAAGGCATATAAGAATTACACCAGACTTCTCAACAGAAACTATACAAGCCAAAAGATCTTGGACAGATGTCATACAGACCCTAAAAGAACAAACATGCTAGCTCAGGCTACTATACCCAGCAAAACTAATTACCATAGAGGGAGAAACCAAAGTATTCCAAGACAAAACCAAATTTAAAAAATACCTTTCCATTAACACAGCCCTACAGAGGAAAATAGAAGGAAAAGTCCAACACAAGGAGGAAACTACACCCAAGAAAAAGCAAGAAATTAATCTTTTCACAACAAACTCAAAAGAAAAGTAACACACAAACATAACTCCATCTTTAACAACAAAAATAACAGGAACCAACAATCTTTGGTCCTTAATATCTCTCAACATCAGTGGACTCAGTTCCCCAGTAAAAAGACATAGGCTAATGGACTGGATGTGTAAACAATACACAGCATTTTGCTGCATACCAGAAACACACTTAAGTGACAAAGACAGACACTACCTCAAAATGAAAGGCTGGAAAATTTTTTCCAAGCAAATGGTCCCAAGAAACAAGCTGGTGTAGCCATTATAATATCCAATAAAATAGAATTTCAACCAAAACTTATCAAAAAAGATGGAGGGCACTACATACTCATCAAAGGAAAAATTCACCAAGATGAGCTCTCAATCTGAACATCTATGTCCCAAATGCAAGGGTACCCACATTTGTAAAAGAAATGTTATTGAAGTTCAAAGCATGCATTAGACCTCACACAATAATAGTAAGAGACTTCAACACCCCACTCTCACCAATGGACAGATCATTGAAACAGAAACTGAAAAGAGATAATACAGTGAAACTAAATGAAGTTATGAAGCAAATGAATTGAACAGGTATCTACATAACATTTCACCCAAAACAATGATACCTTCATCTTAGTACCTCATGGAACCTTCTCAAAAATCAACCATATAATCAGACACAAAACAAACCCTTCATACACCCTCATGGAGGGAAAGAAAGGGAAGTGCAGAAAGAGTGATGTAGGAGGGGAGTTGTGGAAGGGTAACCCACATGAAATGAAAGAAAATAAAATGACTCATGAAAATGAATAGAAAGCTGATTCTTTTTCTAGTTTTGACTCTGCTGGGTTTATACACCTTTTGGCCGTGAACAAGTATGTGAAATCATATCTGATAAAGAAAGTTTAAAGCTCCATAGCTTCAGAATGGCAATTTTAACTGTATGAAAATACATTATAGACTTTGAAACTGGTTAATTTCATTGTGTAATATTTTTTTTCTGTGCATGTATTATTTTTGACCATGTGCTTGGTGTGGGATTGTTTCTCCAATTTATTTCCCAATGTTTCTACAGTGATGTCATTGGACTGATTCTGAATTTTGTGTGTTAATTTTATATTCTGCTACTTGGCATATCTAAGAGTTTTGCCACATTTGTGAAGTTTATTAAAGCCAAGAATTTTGGTAGAGTTCTGTGGTCTTTTTCCTGTAGCCATCAGGTGACTCCTTTTTTATTATAAATATTTTATTAATTTAGATTATACACCCCACCAACCCATGTCCACCCTCCAACTCTTCCACATCCCATATATCCTTTCCCCCTCATGTCTCCATGCAGATGTCTCTACCCTCCACCCCACCTACCCTCTAAACTTCCTGGAGCCTCTAGTCTCTTGAGGGTTAGGTGCATCGTCTCCGAATGAACACAGACCTGGCAGGCCTCTACTGTATGTATGTTGGGAGCCTCATATCAGCTGGTATATGCTGCCTGTTTGGTGGTTCAGTGTTTGAGAGATCCTAGGGGTACAGATTAATTGAGATTGCTGGTCCTCCTACAGGGTCACCTTCAGCTTCATTCAGCCTTCCCTAATTCAACAACATGGGTCAGCTGCTTCTGTCCATTGGTTGGGTGCAAATATCTGCATCTGACTCTTTCAGCTGCTTGTTGGGTTTTGAGAGTGTTGTCATATTAGGTCCTTTTTGTGAGTGCTCCATAGCCTCAGTAATAGTGTCAGGCCTTGGGACCTCCCCTTGCACTAGATCCCACTTTGTGCCTATTGTTGGATCTTTCTTCCCTGGGACTCCTCTCCATTTCCATCCCTGTAATTCTTTCAGACATAAACAATTAAGTGTCAGAGTTGTGACTGGGATGGCCCCCTTCTCCCTCATTTGAAGCCCTGTCTTCCTGCTGCAGGTAGACTCTCTAAGTTCCCTCTCCCTATTGCCAGGCATTTTAACTAAGGTCCCTCCCTTTTAGTCTTGTGAGTCTTCCATCTCCCACGTCCCCAATGCATTCTGGAGGGCCCCCCACCAACCTCCAATTTCCAGTCTCCTGGGGTTGCATGGTTCCATTCTTTCTGCTTGCCCTCAGGGCTTTAGCCCTTCCCCCCTAACCTCAAATCAGGTTTCCCTCTCCCCCCTCTCCCTCCTCTCTCCTACCCCATCTACTTTCCCTCCCAGGTTCTTCCCTCCCTCCTCACTTGTGATTGCTTCTCCTTCCCAAGTAGGATTGAGGTGTCCTCACTTAGGCACTTCAGCTTGTTGACCTTTATGAGTTCTGTGGACTCTATCTCAAGGTATTCTGTCTTTGTTGACTAATACCCACTTATTAGTGAGTACATATCATGCATGTCCTTTTGAGTCTGAGTTACCCCACTCAGAAGAAATGCAAATCAAAACAACCCTGACATTCCACCTTACACCAATCAGAATGGCTAATATCAAAACCTCAGGTGACAACACATGTTGGAAAGAATGTGGAAAAAGAGGAACATTCCTCCACTGCTGGTGTGATTGCAAACTGGTACAACCACTCTGGAAGTCAATCTGGAGGTTCCTCAGAAAATTGGATATAGATCATCCTGAAAACCCAGCTATAATACTCTTGGGAATATACCCAAAAGATGACCCACCATGTCATAGGGGCACATGTTCCACTATGTTCATAGCAGCCTCATTTGTGATAACCAGAAACTGGAAACAACCTATATGTCCCACAACAGAAGAATTGATACAGAAAATGTTGTTCATTTACACAACAGAATACTACTCAGCTATTAAGAACAAGGACATCCTGGGCTTTGCAGGCAAATGGATGGAACTAGGTGACTCCTTTTTTATCTGGACACTTGGTGGTGGCCATTTTCTAAAGAGTGATTAATGGAGGCTTTGTTTGTGAAGCAGTGTTTATACAGACAATAAGAGGAAAACACAAATCTTGGGTCATTTAAGTTCCTAATCTTAAAATTTCTCTTTCCAGAAATGACTTGCTTCAGGCTCCCATGTGCCGTTCAAACACGGTAGGTGTCCTTCACATGTGTGAGATGTTCAAACACGGTAGGTGTCCTTCACATGTGTGAGACGTTCAAACACGGTAGGTGTCCTTCACACGTGTGAGACGTTCAAACACAGTAGGTGTCCTTCACATGTGTGAGACGTTCAAACATGGTAGGTGTCCTTCACATGTGTGAGACAGGTTTTATGCCTCACCTGCTCTAAAACCACCTTGCCAAGATGATTCAATCACAGACTCTATACAGAGAACTGGAGTATGAAAACAAACATGGTGTGGGTTAACCATGATGTTTGTCCTTCTTCCAGGCTTCTGACATAGGCCTCAGATACTGACACATGATTAGAGTTGGCCACTTGAGATGCCATAAAACGATGAACATCCTGGTGACATCCTGAGAGAAGTCTTTCTCAGTGTCGTACACATTTTCATGAAAAAATTCTATAAAAGATTGGTGAGGGATAGATTATAGTTCAGTGATAAAATTCCTGTTCCAACACCAAATACATAAATAAACATGACAGAGATGTCAGGCAATAGATTTGACATAATATCTCCAAGCCTGTTGACCCTTATAGTGTCTCATAAAATTTTATTTTAAGATGAATAAGAAGGACAGTCAAGATGAGTCCATACAGAAAGATGTTTGTGGCCAAGTCCAACCATCTGAACTTAGTATCAGACCTTGGAAGGAAAGAACGGACTCAATTGTTCTCTGACCCACACTTGTACACTACACAATATACATATACAGGAAGGAAGGAAGGAAGGAAGGAAGGAAGGAAGGAAGGAAGGAAGGAAGGAAGGAAGGAAGGGAGGGAGGAAGGAAGGAAGGAAGGGAGGAAGGAAGGAAAAGAAGAAGGAAGGAGGGAGGGAGGGAAGAAGGAAGGAAGGAAGGAAGGAAAGGAAGGGTAGTATATTTAAGGTCAAAATATCTAATTACCATAAGGTCCATTTGGATCCCATTGAAATCTGCTTCTGCTTTATAATCTACTGAAAAGAAGCCAGAAATTAGCCATACATGGAAATGAACTAAACCATTAAGTTACAAAGGAAACATAATTTGATCCATGTTGACTGAATATTTAATTTCTGTTTCTTCAATGTTATATTAATGGAGTTTACAAATATTATCCCTTTTAAAAATTGTGTCTACTGTTGTCATGTTAATAGTTACAAGCTTTGTGAGCTTGCCTGAGGCAAGACCAGTAAGCCTCACCATGTATAAATATTCCTGGCTTTTACAGGCTCTGAAAGAGTCCATTTACTCACCATTTGCTCATCATTTGCAAACTGAGCACCATGAGACTGAGCCTGTGTCTTCTCCTGATCATTCTGGTTTCTTGTAGCTATGAAGGTAAGCATTATTTATGATTAATCCAGCCACAGCTCCTGGTAAGTTGGCCCCTTTGAACACTTGCTAAGTTTCTGTGCCATAAGGTTGGGGTTAGGAAAAGACTAATATTCTAAAATTTCTCCCAACCTCTTTTATTAGCTCGCCAAAAGAACAAAAGCTCCAGATACATTTAACTAATTTTCTCCTACTTATGGAGCTTTGATGGGGCAGAGTGTATGAAAACAACCAAAAAGAACATTAGGCATAAAGTTCAAGAAATAATTTTTATTCAAGGGACTCTACTTGTTGTATTATTTTTTACTTTCTCGTATTGGAAAGTAACTTGAAAAGAGTTCTCCATTCCTAATAGTCAATGTTCTCTGAAACTGTGAATAATAAATTTTCAAATCTTTCAACTAGACTCTAAGGATAAGCAAGCCTGTGTAGCTTGATCAATTTCTTGAGGTTCTACCAAAATGGTGATATAAATGGTGTAGTCATTACCAGTAATATGTTTGTTTCTCTTAAATTGATAAATTTTCACAAGCAATCCATTTGCAGAACATTCCTACATACTCTGTGCATTAAAAATTAACTATGTCTCATGGGCAATTACTCTCTGTTTCTTTTCTACATATCTTCCTGCCTGCCAAGATATCCATCATTTTATAGCCTACAACATTTTCCTACAGTCTGATGGAATCTGTTTAAGGCTCATATCAGACAATTATCAAACACTCCTAGGTATAGTATTTACATGACCTTGGGAAAACTGGCTCTGGTGGCACATCCCTGTGATACAAGCTAGATAAGGTTAAATGTTAGGAACTTGTGTCTGAGTCCAGTGCAGGACACTGCTGGAAAAAATTTTAAGAGCCTTGAAGGGAATGTGTAACCTGAATTAGAAAAGACAATTTCTTCAGTTCTTATGTGGACAATCATCATACACCTTTACAATCTATAAGGTGGATATCAATTTGCCCTGTCAACCTCCCTAGAAGTGAATCTGAGCATCACTGTACAAAAGCAAAATTTTTCCTAGGTTCTCAGATATGCTTGGGTGTGATTCAAAACTAATCAACTCATGTACCTTTTTACCTTGAAATATACCTGATGCCATGACCTAATTCTGTCAATTTCAGATTGTCACCTCTCTAAAAATGAGTCTACCTGATTTTTACTTTTCCTATCTCTTAAAAATTCTGATATTCCTGTCTACTTTGATGACAAAAATCCTATTTTCAACTGTCCAAGACTCATAAAAAATGCTACTGGATATGAAGTTAAACCTAAAACTTTTAATGCTAAGAGAGAAAATCTCAGGAAGTCATAGAAGATTGGAGAGTCATGGATGTGGACTTAAATGCAGAAACAGAGGAAGCCAACAACAATGTTTCTTCAGTCCCTTGCTGTGTGATCTTCAGGAATTCATGCAAGAAAAGGAGAGGGGACACAATATCCTCCATATCCTGTCCAGTCTGCAGCCTCAACTCAGAGAATTTCATGCAAAAAGAATTTAAAAATAAAAAGTAGCCATGGGTCCTTTAATACCAGCACTTGGGATGGAAAGGAAGGTGTATCTCTATCCATTTGAGTCTCAAGGTTAGAATGGTCTACAGAGTAAGTTCCAGATCAGCCAGTGTTACACAGAGAAACCATGTCTAGAAAAAAAGCAAAACAAAACAAAAAAGTTATTTTGATTAACTAAACTTTTATTCTTTCTGCTTACACTTTCCAGCTAATGCTGGCATGGTCTGTCAAGCTGTTAAGAATGAAACCATAATCTTCATGCTACATAGTGAGAAAGAACTGGAAGAGGAACTTGAGAAATACAATGTACCTCCAGAAGCTATTGAAGCAAAACTGGAAGTGAAGAAATGTGTGGACGAGATGGTGTATGGAGACAAATTCTTTGTTTCAATAAATTTGGTATGCTCATATTTATTTTCACTCTCAGACAGTCACAAATGAAGTTGATGTGACATTCTCCTGGGAACACATAGATGGGGGAAACTACAGGACATGAGTTATAGGTTGGTTCAGGAATACATTATTGATCTGAGTTCATTTGTAAATACTGCCCAGGATAGTTGCCTCATTCTACAGTTTTACCCTAGACAAAACACTCTTGTAGCATCCTAACAAGAACAAATAGAGTCCTACAATAGTAGGCTTTATAGATAACTCTATTGTCAATATGCTGGGGACTTGATGAAGTTTATATCTGCACAATGAATGGATAGTATCTCTTTTGAAATCTATGAAATCCCATAGATGTTAGAAAGGAACCTGGAGACAACCTTCTTAAGATCAAAATATGGATAGGATACATTTCTCTGCCAAATTTGCTCCCACTGCTAGGATCCAGTGAACCCCTGTTTTCATTACTTCATACCCACTTCTGCCTCAGATCTACCCTGGTTATTCCACCAGAAGGAAAGTAGAAACCACAATTTCAAATCATCTAAAGAAGTTATGCCTAGAGAGCTGTGACCCACACTGTCCCTTCCTAATCACAGAGAACTAGGAACCTACCATTCACACTGTGGTCACCTGAATTTGGAAAAAGCTTCCATTAATATTCATTATTTGCTTTTATTTCCCTAAGCACACTGTATGTTTTCCTTTTTGTCTTTCCACAGTGCCCTCCATGGATTCTTAGTTTTTTACCATTTCTTCTCCAAGAGCTGCCTGACTCACCTCACCTTTTTTCTCTTGCTTTCTGTTTATTTGTAGGTAAAAGTTTTATTGGCGTGTGACTACCAAGTATGGTTACAAATTTATTTTCCTGGTTACCCTTGGCTTTCAAAAATAAACTGATGTTTGCTACTCAATGTGAAGGTTTCAACATCTTGTGCTAATAAATTATTATCCTTGCATATTAACATGTCTGTTGTCTTGTGTATTACATTGAATTAGTTTTGATTCTTTTCAGTGGTGGTAATAAGTTACAGGGATCTATCAACATGACTATCAAGCCTGAGATTCAGGTATCAGGAACACTGCCCTGTAAGTAACTTGCCATTTCTGTGAGACCATAAAGGAAACTGATCAAAAATGACAACACACGCTGGCCTCTTCTATGACAACTGTACTAAACTGTCTTATTACTACCCCAGTACAACATTCCATTCACAGTCTAAGTACTCCAACTGAGTACTTACCATCCAACCTATGGCAGTACTTAGAACAAGCTCCATATTCCAAAAGAAAAGTCCTGGTTGCCATGAGTTTCGTTGTAATAGATTCACCATATTTTCCATTCTTTTCATGAAACACAGAGCAATTTCTCAATAATTTAAATATGCACTCTTGTGCCCTAATCAAAACCATATATTCATTTATAATTAATGGCTTTAACTACAGCTTTCTAAGTATTTCCACACTTTCTGCCCCAGTAAAGCAATCGTGGCTTTGTAACATGTCAGGGCACAGGAGAAAATGAAAGAAAAGGAAAAGAGGTGGGGTCCAGCTATGCCTACTGCCTTCTGTTCTAAATGTAGTTCATATCCTCCAATCTAACAGGAGACCTACTCTAAAGGAGAGTATGAACATGCTTCAGATATTCAGGTTCTAAACACGTCTGCCATTTATGGCTGAGCAAGTAAAGAAAGAAAAGCAAAAACTCTTACAAGATAACGATACAATCACCAGCCACACAAATAGTAAATTCCAGCATAAGTGTTTCAATAAAACTGATGCCACAATTACATTACATCTAATGGGAAAGAAATTGAAATAGAATGTTTCATAAAAAAGAATGGTAGATCTTACAATCATTGTGTGTAACATAGAACTCAAAACTTAAGGAGACAATTGAAAAACAGAACTAAATTTTATAAAGTCAGGAATTTTTCCAGAATTAAAACCCTGTAAAATTGAAAAAGCCACAGCAACTGTCTCCTTTCCCACGGCTACAATATCTTTGATGATATCGACAATTTCAATGTAAGGAAAGTCTTCCACAAAAAAAACAAAAACAAAACAAAAAACACTACATTTTTTCAAATTAGAGGGAGTAAACATGAAATCTATCAGAGATATTTCAAGGTAATGTTACAGAGAAGCTGCTTCTTTGTAACCCTATACAGGAAACACAGAAGTGGAAAGCTAAATAAAGAAAAGGAAAAGGAAAGGAAAGGGAGAGGAGGGAAGGGGAGGGGAGGGAAGTGGGGTGAGGGGGAAGGAAGGAGAGGGAAGGGGAAGGAGAGGAAAGGGGAAGGAATGGGAAGGAATGGGAAGGAAGGGGAAGGGAAGGGGAGGAGAGGAGAGGAGAGGGGAGGGGAGGGGAGGGAAGGGGGAGAGGAGGGAAGGAGACGAAAGGAGAGGAGAGAAGAGGGGAGGGGAGGGGAGACCTCCAATAGATTTGAGGCCATCAATCACGTAAGTACAATACCCCAAGCCCCTCCATAGGTAGAGGATATGACCTGTGGTCAAGTAGCCTCAAGACAGACCTCCTTTTAATGAGGTACTTAAAGGGCTAAAGGCTTAGCCAATAAACTTGCTTTCTGAAACCTTCCTTCCTGCAAAAAGTATTTAACCTCAGGACTGCCCCGAGAAGTGGGGTATGGTTTTACTCATCCACTATCCTCCATGACAATAAATGCCTTAAAACCTCGGGCTGCCTCTTTTCACTGGGATCTGCCATGGGGAACCATGGAAGTCTTTGCCCATAGATCTGCCATTTAATCTCCCATAGAAGGTCTCTCTGCACCCTAAGCCATGGTCACCAAGCAAAGCCCAAAACTGACAACAAGCCAAAAACTCTCCCCAACAGGACCAGTAGGAGCTGCCCTTCTTTTTCCCCCCTCAGCCCCAGGCTAGATCCAGCCCACAGGCCCTGACTCTGTTCTCAGCTCTTCTGCAGCATCCAGTAGCACTTGGGTGTTCAAGAGCCTAAGAACTAGATGGCCCAGCCTCCTTGCAGGCCTAGGGAAGACACCCCTTACCAGCCAACTATGGCTGTCCTGCACCTAAGACTGTGCTCCCCAACCCTGGAGCAGTGTCCTTGGTGCTGCTCTACAGCCTTTCACCTGCCCCACACAGCATGGGGAACTTCCTGTTGGGTCGTACTTCACTGAGCAGCAGAGCCCTCTGGCAGAGCAGACATGAGACCCTACTAACCCTACAATATAGCATTAGTAATAATGTCAGGGCTTGAATACCCAAGGTACAAATCACATAACAAATGACTCCCATGAAGAAGTATGGAGAAGGTCCTGATTCTGGAAAGGACTGATCTAGCATTGGAGGGAAATATAAGGACAGAGGAAAAAAAGGAGGGAGGTGATTGGAGAATGGATGGAGAGAAGAAGGTTTATGGGACATATGGGGAGGGGGAGATCCAGGAAAGGGGAAATCATTTGGAATGTAAACAAAGAATATAGAAAATTAAAAAAATAAAAAAATAATAATAATAATGTCAGGGCTTGGTGCCTGCCCATGGGATGGATTCAAAGTTGGGCCAGTCACCTGGAGACCTTTCCTTCAATTTCTGCTCTACCCCCTTCGCTGTTTGTAGACAGGAGAAATTTGGGGTCCAAAGTTTTGTGGTTGGGGTGGTGTCCCTATCAATCCATTAGGCTTCCAGCCTGGCTACAGGAGTTAGACAATGTTATCCTCATTGATTATTAGGTGCTTTCCTTATCCTAGGTCTATGTCTCATCATGGAGATGCCCCTACCTCCTCAACCACATCAATTGCAGATTTTCATTCATTCTCATGGCCATCTGGTTATCCTTCCTGTCCATCCCCACATATAATTCTTACAGTCCCCTCTCCCACTCAGTTCCCTTCCTCCATCTGCTCTTGTGACTATTTTATTTCCCCTTCTAAGTGAAATTCAAACATCCTCACTTGTGCCTTCCTTCTTGTTCAGTTTCTATAGGTCTGTGGAGTGTAGCATGAGTGTCCTGTATTTTATGACTAATATCCACTTATAAGTGAATACATACCATGCATGTCCCTTTGGGTCTGATATTCTCAAGACCCATCTATATACCTACAAAATTAATAAAATCTTTGTTTTTAATAGTTGGGTAATATTTAATGGTATAGATGTACCACAAATTTTTATCCATTCTTCAGGTAAAGAACATGTAGGTAGTTTCCAGTTTCTGGCTATTACGAATAGAGCTGCTATGAGCAAATGTTTTTTGTGGGATGATAGAGCATCCTTTGAGTATACACCCAGGAGTGCTATGTGGCTCTTGATGTAGAACTATTCCTAGTGATCTGAGAAAACGCCAAATTGATTTCAAAGGTGATTGTACAAGTTTTAACTCCCACATGCAATAGTGGGCTGTTACCCTTATGCCACATCCTCACTAGCATGCATTATCTCTTTAGTTTTTAATGTTGGCCACTCTGATGGGTGTAAGATGGAAGCTCAGAGTTGGTTTCATTTGTATTTCCCTGATGAATAGGGACTTTGAACATTTCTTTAAGTGTTTATTGGCCAGTCAAGACTCCTCTGTTAAGAATTCTGTTTAGCAGGGACAGATTAAAACTAATTGAAGCTTTGGACCAATTGGATTTGACTGATATTTATAGAACATTTCACCCTAAAACAAAAGAATATACCTTTTTCTCAGCACCTCATGGTACCTTCTCCAAAATCGACCATATAATTGGTCACAAGGCAGACCTCAACAAATATAAGACAATCGAACTAATCCCATGCCTCCTATCAGATCACTATGGTGTAAGAGTGGTTGTCAATAGTAACAAAAACAACAGAAAGCCCACATACACATGGAGGCTGAATAATACTCTACTCAATGACACCTTGGCCAAAGAAGAAATAAAGAAAGAAATCAGAGACTTTTTAGAATTTAATGAAAATGAAGGCACAACATACCCAAATCTTTGGGACACAATGAAAGCAGTGCTAAGAGGAAAACTCATAGCCCTGAGTGCCTCCAAAGAGAAAATGAAGAGAGCATACACTAGCAGCTTAACACACCTGAAAGTCCTGGAACAAAAAGAAGCTAATTCACCCAGGAGGAGTAGAAGACAGGAAATCATCAAACTCAGGGCTGAAATCAATCAAGTGGAAACAAAGAGAACCGTACAAAGAATCAACGAATCCAGGAGCTGGTTCTTTGAGAAAATCAACAAGATAGATAAACCCTTAGCTAGACTGACCAAAGGGCACAGAGAAAGTATCCAAATTAACAAAATTAGAAATGAAAAGGGAGATATAACAACAGAAACTGAGCAAATCCAAAAAAATCATCAGATCCTACTACAAGAGCCTATACTCAACACAACTGGAGAATCTGGAGGAAATGGACAATTTCTTTGACAGATACCAAATACCAAAATTAAATGAGGACCAAATAGATCATCTAAACAGTCCCATAACGCATAAAGAAATAGAAGGAGTCATAGAAAGTCTTCCAGGGCGGCGGCGGCGGCGGCAGCGGAGGCAGTGCCGCAGTGGCTGGTCCAGCTGAAGGGCCTTCAGCAGTGGAACCAAGGCGACACAGGGTCCAGTTAGGCCCTACGCCCATGACCACTGACCTTCGCTGGCCAGCCAGGCTGCAAGCAGCTGTGGATTTAGGGTGCCTTTCACCGCACAGAAGCCACTTCAGAACTCTGCCTCCCGCCAGTCACGAGAGACTCGCCTCCATCTTGGTTTCGGACTCCGGAGAGATCGGACAGACTGAGGTACACAAACATAACCCGAGGCCAACATCGCGGGGGTCTAAGCCCGACGTGCGTTAGCCTGCACCAAGGCCCTGGGCTGTTCGGGGGGCCATCAGGCTACCAACCCAGCCAGGAGGGGTTTTTTTTGCCCAGGCCAGCACGCGCCGCCATTTTGCCTACAGGACGCCAGAGAGCTCTAGCAGACAAAGCCCGCTAACAGGCATAGCCTGAGGCTAACAAAGGTGGGCTCTAGGCCCCAACAGGCCCTGGTCTGACACCAAGAACTGGGCGACTAGGTGGGCCATCTGTGTCTCAACCCGCCCAGGAGGTTGTTAACACAGCAGAGTCTCCCGGCACTGTCAGGGAGCACAAGAACACACGCCCGCCATCCTGTCCACCCGACAGACCCAATTAACAGTCATAGCCCGAGGGGAACTGTGCTTGGACCTTGGCCTCCCAGGCTTTTACCTGGACCCAGGGCCTGAGCAGCCAGGCTAGCCTTGTGTGCACCAACCCGGTTGGGAGATTGGCTGCCCAGCAGAGTGACCAGCACTCGGAAAAGGTCCCGGCAGCATACACCATCAGCACTCCCTGAAGGTGCAAACGGGCTCCATCTGGTTCACAGACACAATCTGGGGCAAAGCACACTAGAGCTGCAAGGGCACCCAAGAAGAGGTCAGCACATCAACAATCTGCTACAGGGGAAACCCAGCCATATAGTGTTGCAGTAATAGCCCCAGAGCCCCTCAGGAGGCCCAAACACCAGCCAGGGACAAGACCAACTAACTCCAGAGAACAAGATGGCAAAGGGCAAACGCAGGAACGCTACTAACAGAAATCTAGGCAATATGGCAGCATCTGAACCAAACTCTCCAACATCAGCAAGTCCTGGTTATGCCAACACACCAGAGAAACAAGATTTGGATTTAAAATCACTGATCATGATGCTGCTAGAAGAACACAAAAAGGACATAAATGAATCTCTTAAAGAAATACAGGGGAACATGAATAAGCTAGGAACCCGTATAATGGAAACAGAAAAATCACTTAAAGAAATGCAGGAGAATAAGGCTCAAGAGATAGAAGCCAAAAAAGAAGAAACACACACACACACACACACACACACACACACACACAAAAAAAAAAAAAAAAACTTAAAGAAATGCAGGAGAACTTGAGTCAAGAGGCAGAAGTCATGAGAGAGGAAACACAAAAATCTCTTAAAGAATTATAGGAAAACACTAACAAACAAATGATGGAACTGAGCAAAACCATCCTGGATCTAAAATCAAAAGTAGAAACAACTAAGAAATCACAAAGGGAGACAACTTTGGAGATAGAAAACCTTGAGAAGAAATCAGGGGCCATAGATGCAAATATAAACAGCAGAATACAAGAGATGGAAGAAAGAATTTCAGATGCCAAAGATACCATAGAAACCATTGACTCAACAGTCAAAGAAAATGCAAAATGCAAAAAGCTTGTATCCCTGAACATCCAGGAAATCCAGGATACAATGAGAAGACCAAACCTAAGGATTATAGGTATAGATGAGAGTGAAGATTTACAACTGAAAGGGCCAGCAAATATCTTTAACAAAATTATGGAAGAAAACTTTCCCAACTTAAAGAGAGAGATGCCTATGAATATACAAGAAGCCTACAGAACTCCAAACAGACTGGATCTGAGCAGAAATACCTCTCGCCACATAATAATTAAAATCCCAAATGCACTAAACAAAGAAAGAATATTAAAGGCAGTAAGAGAAAAAGGCCAAGTAACATATAAAGGAAGACCTATCAGAATCACACCAGACTTCTCACCAGAAACCATGAAAGCTAGAAGATCCTGGGCAGATCTCATGCAGACTCTAAGAGAACACAAATGTCAGCCAAGACTACTATACCCAGCAAAACTCTCAATCACAATAGATGGAAAAACCAAGACATTCTATGACAAAATCAAATTTACACAATATCTTTCCACAAACCCAGCTCTACAAAAAATAATCAGAGGAAAACTCCAATACAAGGGGGGAAACTACACCCTGGAAAAAGTAAGATAGTAACCTTCCTTCATCAAACCCAAAAGAAGATAATCACTCAAATATAAAAATAACATCAAAAATGACAGGATGTAATAATCTCTATTCCTTAATATCTCTTAACATCAATGGTCTCAATTCCACAATAAAAAGACATAGACTAACAGACTGGATAAGGAAACAGGACCCTACATTTTGCTGCATACAGGAAACACACCTAAATGTCAAAGACAAAAACTACCTTAGAGTAAAAGGCTGGAAGACAATTTTACAAGCCAATGGTCTCGGGAAACGAGCCGGAGTAGCCATTCTAATATCAGATAAAATTGACTTTCAACCTAAAGTCATCAAAAGAGACACAGAAGGACACTTCTTGCTGGTCAATGGAAAAATTCACCAAGAAGAACTTTCAATTCTGAACATCTATGCACCAAATGCAAGGGCACCCTCATTCGTAAAAGAAACTTTACTAAAGCTCAAAGCACACATTGCACCTAACACAATAATTGGGAACTTCAACACTCCACTCTCCTCAATGGACCGATCAGGAAAACAGAAACTAAACAGAGACACAGTAAAACTAATTGAAGCTTTGGACCAATTGGATTTGACTGATATTTATAGAACATTTCACCCTAAAGCAAAAGAATATACCTTTTTCTCAGCACCTCATGGTACCTTCTCCAAAATCCACCATATAATTGGTCACAAGAAAGACCTCCACAAATACAAGAAGATTGAACTAATCCCATGCCTCCTATTAGATCACTATGGTGTAAGAGTGGTTTTTAATAGCAACAAAAACAACAGAAAGCCCACATACACATGGAGGCTGAACAATACTCTACTCAATGACACCTTGGCCAAAGAAGAAATAAAGAAAGAAATCAGAGACTTTTTAGAATTTAATGAAAATGAAGGCACAACATACCCAAATCTTTGGGACACAATGAAAGCAGTGCTAAGAGGAAAACTCATAGCCCTGAGTGCCTCCAAAAAGAAAATGGAGAGATCATATACTAGCAGCTTAATGACACACCTGAAAGCCCTGGAACAAAAAAAAGCTATTTCACCCAGGAGGAGTAGAAGACAGGAAATCATCAAATTCAGGGCTGAAATCAATCAAGTGGAAACAAAGAGAACCATACAAAGAATCAACGAGTCCAGGAGCTGGTTCTTTGAGAAAATCAACAAGATAGATAAACCCTTAGCCAGACTGACCAAGGGGCACATAGAAAGTATCCAAATTAACAAAATTAGAAATGAAAAGGGAGATATTACAACAGAAACTGAGGAAATCCAAAAAAAACATCAGATCCTACTACAAAAGCCTATACTCAACACAACTGGAGAATCTGGGGGAAATGGATAATTTCATAGACAGATATGAAATACCAAAATTAAATGAGGACCAAATAGATCATCTAAACAGCCCCATAACCCTTAAAGAAACAGAAGGGGTCATAGAAAGTCTTCCAACCAAAAAAAGCACAGGCTGGAAAGAACCCAGGTATCCCTCAACAGAAGAGTGGATACAAAAAATGTGGTATATCTACACAATGGAGTACTATTCAGCCATTAGAAACAATGAATTCATGAAATTCTTAGGCAAATGGATGGAGCTAGAGAACATCATACTAAGTGAGGTAACCCAGACTCAAAAGGTGAATCATGGTATGCACTCACTAATAAGTGGTTATTAACCTAGAAAACTGGAATACCCAAAACATAATCCACACATCAAATGAGATACAAGAAGAAAGCAGGAGTGGTCCCTGGTTCTGGAAAGACTCAGTGAAACAGTATTTGGCAAAACCAGAACGGGGAACTGGGAAGGGGTGGGAGGGAGGACAGGGGAAGAGAAGGGGGCTTACGGGACTTTCGGGGAGTGGGGGGGGGCTAGAAAAGGGGAAATCATTTGAAATGTAAATAAATTATATCGAATAAAAAAAAAAAAAGAAATAGCTCAAAACTAAAAAAAAAAAAAAAAAAAAAAAAAAAAAAAGCACAGGACCAGATGGTTTCAGTGCAGAATTCTATCAGACCTTCAAAGAAGACCTAACACCAATACTCTTCAAACTATTCCACAAAATAGAAACAGAAGGAACACTACCCAATTCCTTCTACAAAGCCACAATTATGCTGATACCAAAACCACACAAAGATCCAACAAAGAAAGAAAACTTCAGAACAATCTCCCTTATGAACATTGATGCAAAAATACTTAATAAAATTCTTGCCAACCAAATCCAAGAACACATCAAAACGATCATCCACCATGATCAAGTAGGCTTTTTCCCAGGGATGCAGGGTTGGTTCAATATACGGAAATCCATCAATGCAATCCACTACATAAACAAACTCAAAGAAAAAAACCACATGGTCATTTCATTGGATGCTGAAAAAGCATTTGACAAAATTCAGCATCCTTTCATGCTTAAAGTCTTGGAAAGAACAGGAATTCAAGGCCCATACCTAAACCTTGTTAAAGCAATATACAGCAAACCGGTAGCCAGCATCAAATTAAATGGAGAGAAACTTGAAGCAATCCCTCTAAAATCAGGGACTAGACAGGGCTGCCCCCTTTCTCCTTATCTTTTCAATATTGTACTTGAGGTACTAGCTAGGGCAATTAGACAACATAGGGAGGTCAAAGGGATACAAATTGGAAAGGAAGAAGTCAAACTATCATTATTTGCAGATGACATGATAGTCTACCTAAGTGACCCAAAAAACTCCACTAGAGAACTCCTATAGCTGATAAACAACTTCAGCAAAGTGGCAGGTTATAAAATCAACTCAAGCAAATCAGTGGCCTTCCTATACTCAAAGGATAAGCAGGCTGAGAAAGAAATTAGGGAAATGACCCCCTTCACAATAGCCACAAACAGTATAAAGTACCTTAGAGTGATTCTTACCAAACATGTGAAAGATCTGTATGACAAGAACTTCAAGACTCTGAAGAAGGAAATGGAAGAAGACCTCAAAAAAATGGGAAAACCTACCATGCTCATGGATCGGCAGGATCAATATAGTTAAAATGGCCATTTTGGCAAAAGCAATCTACAGATTCAATGCAATACCCATCAAAACCCCAACTCAATTCTTCACAGAGTTAGAAAGAGCAATTCTCAAATTTATCTGGAATAACAAAAAACCCCGGATAGCTAAAACTATTCTCAGCAACAAAAGAAATTCTGGGGGAATCAGTATCCCTGACCTCAAGCAATACTACAGAGCAATAGTGTTAAAAACTGCATGGTATTGGTACAGTGACAGGCAGGCAGATCAATGGAACAGGATTGAAGATCCAGAAATGAACCCACACACCTATGGCCACTTGATCCTCGACAAAGGGGCTGAAAACATCCAATGGAAAAAAGATAGCCTTTTCAACAAATGGTGCTGGTTCAACTGGAGGTCAGCATGCAGAAGAGTGCAAATTGATCCATCCTTGTCTCCTTTACTAAGCTCAACTCCAAATGGATCAAGGACCTCCATATAAAGCCAGATACTCTGAAGCTAATAGAAAAGAAACTGGGGAAGACCCTTGAGGACATCGGACAGGGAGAAAGTTTCTAAACAGAACACCAATAGCATGTGCTCTAAGATCAAGAATTGACAAATGAGACCTCATAAAATTACAAAGTTTCTGTAAGGCAAAGGACACCATCAAAAGGACAAATTGGCAACCAACAAATTGGGAAAAGATCTTCACCAATCCTACATCAGATAGAGGGCTAACATCCAATATATGAAGAACTCAAGAAGTTAGACTCCAGAAAACCAAACAACCCTATTAAAAAATGGGGTAAAGAGTTAAACAAAGAATTCTCACCTGAAGAACTTCGGATGGCGGAGAAGCATCTTAAAAAATGCTCAACTTCATTAGTCATTAGGGAAATGCAAATCAAAACAACCCTAAGATTTCACCTTACACCAGTCAGAATGGCTAAGATTAAAAATTCAGGAGACAGCAGGTGTTGGAGAGGATGTGGAGAAAGAGGAACACTCCTTCACTGCTGGTGGGGTTGCAAACTGGTACAACCACTCTGGAAATCAGTCTGGCGGTTCCTCCAAAAAGTGGGCACCTCACTTCCAGAAGATCCTGCTATACCACTCCTGGGCATATACCCAGACGATTCCCCACCATGTAATAAGGATACATGCTCTACTATGTTCATAGCAGCCCTATTTATAATTTCCAGATGCTGGAAAGAACCCAGGTATCCCTCAACAGAAGAGTGGAGGCAAAAAATGTGGTATATCTACACAATGGAGTACTATTCAGCCATTAGAAACAATGAATTCATGAAATTCTTAGGCAAATAGAGGTAGAGAACATCATACTACCCAGACTCAAAAGGTGAATCATGGTATGCACTCACTAATAAGTGGATATTAACCTAGAAAACTGGAATACCCAAAACATAATCCATACATCAAATGAGGTACAAGAAGAAAGGAGGAGTGGCCCCTTGTTCTGGAAAGACTCAGTGAAGCAGTATTCAGCAAAACCAGAATGGGGAAGTGGGAAGGGGTGGGTGGGAGGACAGGGGGAGATAAGGGGGCTTATGGGACTTTCAGGGAGTGGGGGGCTAGAAAAGGGGAAATCATTTGAAATGTAATTAAAATATATATCGAATAAAAAAGTTAAAAAAAAAAGAATTCTGTTTAGCTCTGTACCCTGTTTTATTTTTTGTTTTTTTTTTGTTTGTTTTGGTGTTTATTTGTCTGTCTGTCTGTTTGTTTGTTTGTTTGTTTGTTTGTTTGTGGGTTTCTTTATATTTTATCGTCTTTAATTTTTTTTTACGGACCAGTCATTATTACCCTCATGTTCTGCCCTCTAACAGTTTCTTATCTCATTCTTCCTCCCCCATCTCCAAGAGGATGTCCCCACTCCCCCATACTCACCCCACCATACCTCCCAACTACTTGGGGCTTCAAGTCTCTCAAGGGTTTGGTGCATCTTCTCTCACTGAGGCCAGACCAGGCAGTACTCTGCTGTATATGTGTCTTATTAATTGGGTTATTTGGGTTACAGATGTCTAACTTCTTGAGTTCTTGGTAAATTTTAGACATTAGTTTTCCATCAGATGTAGAGTTGGTGAACATCCTTTTCCAGTCTGTAGGCTGCCTTTGTGTCCTATTGACAGTGTTGCTTTCCTTACAGAAGCTTTTCAGTTTCATGAGGTCCCATTTAGCAATTGTTTTTAGAGCTCCAGCCATTGGAAATTTTCTCCTGTACCAATGCATTCAAGGCTATTTCACACTTTCTTTTCTATGAGATTTAGTGTATCTTGTTTTCTGTTGAGATCCTTGATCCACTTGGACTTGAGTATTATGCACAGTGATAAATATGGATCTATTTGGATTCTTCTACATGTAGACGTCCAGTTAGACCAGCACTATTAGTTGAAGATTCTTTTTTCAATTGTATGGTTTTGGCTTATCAAAAATTAAGTGTCCATATGTGGGGCAGTGGACTTTGCCAGGAAACTTGGTAAAGTTGATTGGATTCAGAGACCTTGACACCTATCTGAAGATGGTAGGAGTTCCCTATCAGATTCTTGGCCTTGAATGCATGACCACACTCCCCACAAAGAGATGTGACTAATGGTCACATATCCCAGAACAGAGTTCTCCCTGCTAATGAGAGTTTATCCAATAAGTTTCCCTACCTATACATTCCTTCCTACAAAAGCTACTTAATCTCTGGTCCACTGTGAGGAAGTGGTATGTACCCATTTTCTACAATGAATAGTCCATAAATGGTATGGATAAGAATGAACTATCTCTCTCATCAACAACCACCATAAGTAACATGGAGGAAGCCTTCATCTACAGAGCCGTGCTGTATAAGTTTCCTGCAGAAGGCCCCTCTGAGCCACCACTGAGCTAAGCCAGAGTTCCTCATTCCCTGACCCCAGGCTTGTAGTTCTCAGCCTGAGTGTCTCCTCCATCCCTGACTCCTCCAGCAGTATCTGGATGTCTGGGAGACAGGGAACCCCAGCTTTGGCCTGAACTTGTCTCATTTCTCATCTGGGCTGCATTTTCCCACACCCAGAGTGGGTACATCTATGCTTCCCACAAGCCCTCTGTCTGAGGGCAGGATGGTGCATAGGGTAAAATGTAGTCTATCATCTCCCATTTTGCCTGTGCTCCCCCATACGCCAGCATCAAGGTGTAGCATGGAACCACATCCATAGATTCATTTCTGATCTTCAATTCAATTCCCTTAATTAACATGTCTGTTTCTGTACCAGTACGATACTATTTTTATCACTATTGTTCTGTAGTACAGCTTTAGGCCAGGGATGGTGATTCTTCCAGAAGTTCTTTTATTGTTCAGGATGCATGCAACCCTACATAAACTTGATCTTATAGGGTGTGGGAAGTACCAAGGGGGACCCTACCCTCTCAGAGAATAAGGGGAACAGGCATGGGGGAGACATTCTGTGAGGGCAGACTAGGAGGGGGCACCATTTGGGATGTAAATAAGTAAATGAATAAATAAACCCTCTATCAGCTATATAATTGATAAAATGTTTTCTCAGTCTGTAGAATCCTTCTAGACTCATATAATAGTATCTTTTGCTCTAAGGAAGTTTTCTACCTTCATGTGGTACTAAGAGCATACCTATTTGTTCAATGTTGGTCTACTCTCTGCCCTACTGGGGACCTGTTCAGAGAGCCTATACTTGTATTTTATATTTTTCTCCCCTATCAAACTCAGGGAATTAGGTCTTATGTTTAAGTCTTTAATCCAGCAGTAGTTGAGTTTTGTGCATGGTGAAAGATAAGGATCGAGTTTCATTATTGTACATAAAGCTATCCAGTTTTATCATCATTGTTTGTTAAAGATGCTGCGTTTTCTCCAGCGTGTATTTTTGGTTCTTTTCTCAAAACAAGGGTAGGTATAGTTGGGTGGAATCATATCCAGCTTCTCATTTCTATCTTAATAATCAATGTGTCTATTTTTATGCTAGACCATGCCAGTTTTACTACTATAGTTCAATAATACAACAAATTATAAATCATTATAACTCCTCAGTTTTTATTTTTTTAATTGTTCAGGATTGTTTTGGATATCCTGTGTCTTTAGTAATTCCATTTGAAATTGAATCCTCAACATCTTAAAGTTGTTGTTACACAAATACTGTTTTTCTTGGTGAGATTTATTCCAAGGTATTTTTAGGCTACTTTAATGATGGCGTTTCTGGTTTCCTCTTTGGTAAGTAAGAAAGCTACCTATTTTCACATCCTGGTGATTGCTGCATGGTGGTGTCTAGTTGATGAGCTATAGGATTTTTTTCTGGTGATGTCTTTTGGGTGTTTTATGTATAGAATCATATTTGTGAATGAAGACTCTTTGACTTCTTCCTCTTCTATTTCTGTGCGTGTAATTTTAATTTATTCTTCTCTCATACAACATATCTTCTCTCATACAATCCATCCCCACCATAGCTTCTCTACTCTCCACTCCTCCCAGTTCCCCAACACCTCCTCTTTCCCCCTAGATCCACTCCCCCTTCCCCATCTTCTCTACCAGAAAAAAACAGGCCTCACAAGGCAATCAACCAAATATGGCACAATAAGATATAATAAGGCGAGGTATACACCCTCACATCAAGTCTGGGTGAGGCAATCCAGTAGGAAGAAAAGGTTCCCAAAATGTGGGCAAAAGACCCTGACAGCCCCATTCCCACTTTCAGGAGTCCCTCCAAACACCAAGTCAACAACCATAACATACATGAAGGGAACGCAGATCAGACCCATGCAGGCTCTGTGATTGCCTCATGAGTCTCTGTGAGCCCCCATGAACCCTGTTTAGTTGGTTCTGTAAGCTCTGCTCTTTCAATGTCTTTAACACCTATTATATCATTGCTCTAAGACTTCAAGAACTATATTGACTAGGGATAGAAGGAGTTAATATTATCACCTTGCTCATTATTTTAGTGAAAATTCTTTGAGTTTTTCTTAGTTTGGCAAGCTATTGGGCATTGTACATATTGGTTTTATTATGTTGAGATCTGTCCTATGTTGAGATTTATGCCTAGCATATCCAGGACTTTTATCATGAAGGGATATTGCATTTGCCAAAGGTCCTTCCTGCATCTAATGAGAGGATCATGTAGTTTTGTCTTTGAACATATATCTGTGATTGCCTACATTGATTGATTTACATATTTTAAGTTATCCATGTGCTCTTAAATTCAGTTTCCAAGGATTTTATTGAGAGAATTTTCATATATATGTTCAGCAGAAAAATTGGCCTATGACTTTCTTTTTTATTATAGCATTGCCTGGTTTTGATATCAGTGAAAATCTTGCTTTGTAAAGACAATTAGGAAGTATCCATTTCCTATCTAATTTATGAAATAATTTGAAGAGTACAGGTGTTAGTTCTTTAACGGTTTGGTAAAATTCTACACTGAAGCCATATAATCCTGAGCTTTTCTTAGCCGAGAGATTGTATTTAATTACTGCTTTTATCTCATTGAATGTTAGGAGTATGTTTAAATTATTTAGTCAATCTTGATTTAACTTGGGTAAGTAAAATTATCTAAAAATTCTGGACCTTCTTTTAGAATTTTCAATTTAATAGAATGTATGCCTCTTTCTTTTTTTTTCATACATATACTTATGACCCTCTGAATTTCCTCAGTGTTTATTGTAATATTTCCTTTTACAACTCTGATGTTATTACTTTAGTTTTCATGTTTTTTCTTTTGCTAGTTATCTTAGAGTTTTTGTTGCCAATATGAAATGCCACAACCAAAGAACAAAGTGTGGAGGAAAGTATTTATTCATCTTACACTTCCACATCACTACTCACCACTGAAGGAAGCCAGGTTAAGAACGTGGGACCAGAAGCTGATGCAGAGGAAATGGAAGAGTGATGCTTACTAGCTTACTCTCCATGTCTTGCTCAGCCTGATGTCTTATAGAAAACAGGGATGGTACCACGAGCAATAGCCTGGCCCTCCCCCATAACTCACTAATAAAAGAAATGCCCTACAGCCAGATCTTATGAAGGCTTTTTCTCCACTGAGTTTCCCTTCTTTCAGATAACTTTAATCTTTTTCAAGTTGACATAAACTATCCATCACAGTTAGTTTCCCTAAAGGTTTGTCCATCTTGTTAATGTCCAACTCTATTTCATTGATTTTTTTTGTTTTAATTTTGTCAATTTCATCTTTGATTTTGATTATCTTTTTCATCTACTTTTTGGGGATATTATTTGGTTTTGTTTTACCAAGGCCTTCAGGTACATCATTAAAATAGTACTATGAGATAGTTCAAATGTTTTAACATAAGTAATGAGTCTTTCTTTTTGGGCTGCCTTCACTGTGTCCTGCAGATTTTGATATGTATTGTTTTCACTCTTATTCAACTCTGGAAACTTTTAAATTTATTTTTGTTTCATCACTGACCTAAATTTTCACTCAGTAGTGTGCTGTTTAGTTTCTGATATTTGTTGTGCTTTATGTAATTTCTATTGCTGTTGATGTCAAAATGTATTTTTTGTGATAAGGTAGGATTCAGGACAGTATTTCAGTGATAAGCCCTTCTTTCTTTAGGTTTAAGTATATCATGGCATTAACCCAGAAGCAGACATATGGATGGAATAGAATTTAGAACCCAGGCATAACTCCATGCATTTGTTGCCTGATTTTTCACAAAAAAAAATGGGGGGAAAGCAAGAAAAGAAAAGAAAATTAAAGAAAAGGAAAAGAAAGCAAAGGAAAGGAGAGGAGAGGAAAGGAAAGAAGAAAAAGAAAAAAAGACTGAAAAAGGACATCGTCAAATGGTGCTGGGAAATCTGGTTTTGACATGCAGAAAAGTCATATTCAATCCTTATCATTCACTGCCCACAAAATTCAACTCCAAAAGGACCAACAACTTCAACATAAGCCTTGATGCCTCAGAACTGTTAAGGAACAAAAAAACCAACATAGGTCACATGCTTCAACCTACATGTACAGATAAGAACTTTCTGAATAAGGTTCTGGGAGCCAAAAAATAAGTCCAGCAATCAATTGAAGGAATCTAGTGAAAACCAAAGCACTTCTGAACAGTAAAGGAAGCTAAAATGAATAAATAGACAATTCGCAGAATGGGAGAAATTCTTTGCTAGCATTTTGTCAGACAGGAGATTGGCATCCAGCAAACACAGAGATTTAAAAAAAAAAACCTACGCATTAATAAAATCAAAGGACCAGCAGTCTCAATTAACCTGGACACCTGAGATCTCTCAGTCACTGGGCAACCAACCAAACAGCATACACCAGCTGATATGTGGTCCCCAACACATATACAGCAGAGGACTGTCAAGTCTGGGTTCAGTCAGAGAAAATGCACCCTACCCTCAAGAGACTGGAGACCCCAGAGAGTGGAGAAGTCTGGGAGGTGGGGATAGAAATAACCTCATGGAGAAGTGCATGATGACAGGAACCTGATATGGCTGTTCCCTGAGAGGGTCTACCAGCACCTGACCAATACAGATACAGATACTTACAGACAACTAGAGGATTGAGCTGGGGTACCCTAAGGGAAGAGCTAGCAGAAAGACTGAAAGAGCTGAAGGGGATTGCAACTCCATTAGAAGAACAGTACCAACTAACTGGACTACTCAGAGCTCCCAGGGACTAAACCACCGACCAGAGAGTATACATGGAGGGAGTCAGGACTCCAGATACATATGTAGCAGAGGATGGCCTTATCTGACATCAATGGAAGGGGAAGAAGCTTGATGCCCCAGCATAGGGGGATGCTAAGGGGTAAGGCTGGAGTTAGTTGAATGGATGGAGGGATACCCTCATAGAGGCTAAGGGAAGGGGGAGGGGAGATGGGATGGGAGATTGGAGGAGGAGTAACTGGGAAGGGGGATATCATTTGAAATGTAAATGAATAACATAATTAATTTTAAAAAATCCACCAATGTCAAATAGTCTTCATTACAAGAAGGGAAGGATGGTTTAATATATTAATATTCATCAGTGTAATCTGCCATATAACAAAATAAAAAATAATCATGATCATCTCATTACATGCTGAAAAAGCCAATGGCAAAATTCAAAATGCCTTCATGTGAAAAGTCTTGGAGAGATCAAAGAAATCAGGTTCTTTACTTGACATAATAAAAACAGTTATGTAGCAATTTGATAACCAAAATCAAATTAAATGGAGGGAAACAAAAAATCCATTAAAATTAGTGAAAGGGTATGGGGGCACTCTATCTATTCAATATAGTACCGGAAGGTCTAGCTAGAGAAAAAAGACAACAAAAGGAGATCAAGGAGATACAAATTGGAAAGGAAGAAGTCAAAATATTGCTATTCTCAGATGATATGATAATATATATGAGACCCAAAAGTCCTACTAGAGAACTCCTTCAGCTGATAAATATCTTCAGAAACGTGGCTAAAACAAAATTAACTTAAAGAAATCAATATCCCTCTGTTATGTGAAAAATAAGGGAAACAATAGCCACAAATAATATAAATATCTTGGTATAACTCTAACAAGGAAGTAAAATGCTATATGACAAAGATTTCAAGACTCTGAAGAAAAACCTGGGGAAGATATGAAGACATAAAAAGATCTTCTCTTATCATAGAACATTAGGAATTTCTCTTTATTGAATATAATCTTCATTTACATTTCAAATAGTAAAACATTTCCCAGTTTTCCCCTCCCTGAAAACCCCCAACCCCTCCTACCACCCCCTGCCTCCAAGTATATGACCCTCCACCCAACCCACTCCCACCTCTCCCCGCCCTCGATTTCCCTTTGTTGAGGCATCTATTGAGCCTTCACCAGACCAAGGACCACTCCTCCCACTGATGCCCGACAAGGTATTCCTCTGCCACATTTTTGGCTGGAACCATGTGTACCCTTTGGTTGATGGTTCAGTCCCTGGGAGTCCTGGGGCATCTGGGTGGCCAAGATCATTGTTATTCCCATGGGGCTATAAACCTCTTCAGCTCCTCCAGACCACCCTCCAACTCCTCCACTGGGGACCCCATGCCCAGACCAGTGGTTGTCTGCTAGCATCTGCCTATGTTTGTGTAAGACTCTGTCATTGCTGGTGGGATTGCAACCTGGGAAAACCAATCTGGAAATCAGTTTGGTGATTCCTCAGAAAATTAGACATAGTACTACCTGAGGACCCAACTATACCACTCCTGGGCATGTACCCAGAAGATGCTCCTACATGTAATAAGGACACATGCTCCACTTTGTACATAGCTGCCTTATTTATAATAACCAGAAGCTAGAAAGAACCCAGATGTCCTTCAACAGAGGAATGAATACAGAAACTGTGTTATATACACAATGGAGTACTATTCAGCTATTAAAAAAACACTGAATTCATGAAATTCTTAGGCAAATGGATGGAACTAGAAAGTGTCATCCTGAGTGAGGTAACCCAATCACAAAAGAATGCACATAGTATGCACTCACTGATAAGTGCATGTTAGCCCAAAAGCTCAAAATAAATAAGTTACAATTCACAGAGCACAGAAAGCTCAAGAAGAAGGAATTTCATGGTTAAAATGACCGTATTACTAAAGCAGTCTATTGAAAATGTCCCAAACACACTATTACTTCCTTCTGTTAAGTATGGCTAGGACTATTATGTGCCAAAAGTGTTCATTTGTGTCTCAAGTCTTACAAAAGTCAATGGTAATATAAATATGTTTGTTCCACATAAAATACTTTATTTTTCTATTAAAACACAAACTTATTAAATTTCCAACACAGAAACAGTTTAAGGAGTACAGTTCTTTGAACTAGACTACATCCATAAATATATGTCCCAGAAAGTGGGACATTAAAGGACACTAGAATTCCCCAGACCCTGAACTGTTGGGAAGTTGGGACAGAGTCAGTCACCTTTGGGAAGTAAGAAATATCAACAACACCATTATGTTGAGCCATTTGGTTTCACAAATTTTCAAATGAATCTTTCCTGAGTTGAATCATTGATATTTGCTTTCTCAGATAAAAATCTGCATCAGATGTTCTGAGAAATCATTCAACTTAAAAAAAATGGTTTCTTCTTTATAGACACCAATTCCTCATGTAGAGAAGACACTTGTATTCATGTGAACAAGGAACGTTTTAAGATGTCTTGTTACGTCTGTAAACGGACAGGTCTGTAAGGACTCCGGAAACAGGAACAGCCCAGCTAAGAACTGGGCAAAGAGACAATGTCACATATCACTGTCACTTGACTTTGGATTGGATGACTCTGGCCAAGAACACTGAGATATAAATACACACATAAAGACAAATGCCTAGACTTATTGTACTGCACAAAATGAGTTTTGTCCTTGGCTTCTGCTCCAGATCACTGAATGAAGGAAAATGTCATAATTCTGACATTAAATAAAGCATTCATGGGTCATTAAGAATAGGTTTTCTATCTCTGGCTCACATGTACATTTTTTATGCTGGAACTAATTTTGGCATTCTTCTCATGGTTTTATTCAAAGAAAATGCATGGAGATGAAGAGATCAGACACATAGTAGAAAACCCAGCTTATTTGAGATATAGACCAAATGGAGAAAATAGAAAGACAAAATAGAAAATAATGAGTACAAGTAAATGATGAGTTTTAATTGACTCTAAAGATTGATTATGGAAGATGATCCCATGTTAAATTAACCATGAATTGTTATTTGCTATGTGGATGACTTGTGACTTTATTTTCATCATTCAACTCAAGCATAATTTGCCAAGATCAAATCCAGTTTAGGAGATGACAGGAAGAAGACTGTGTACACTTGCACTTGGCTGGTATCCTTCAAGTCAGAGTCAAGCAAAGGACATCAAAATTAATAGATCATACTGGCCATAGGTGCTCGTAGTTTTATGAAACAAATAATAGACAAAATAAAAGCACAGATTGAACTCAACACTATGAAACTGTGTGATATCAATACCTAACTCTCAACAATTCACAGGTCATCCAGACAAAAAAATCAACAAAAATACCTCAGCATTAAATGATCTCATATCACAACTAAATCAACAGAAATACATCAGCATTAAATGATCTCATATCACAACTGGACCTAAAATGAGGCCTAAAGAATATTCTGTTCCAACACAAGACAATAGACTTTATTCTCTGAACCCCATGGACTTTTCTTCAAATAGATCACATTTGACAAAATAAAGTCTTAACAAATACAAGAAAATTGGAAGGATTTCTTGGATTCTATTAATCACAAGAGTATAAAGTGATAATAAAGCAGAGGGGAAACTATAGAACATACAACAACTTGTGACTATTGGGTAGTACCCTATTGAATGATGGCTAGTCAGTGAAAAAATCAGGAGGAAGCTTTTAAAATTTGTAAAATCTAATAAAACAAGATGACAGAATATTCAGACTTGTGAAATGCAATGAAAGAGGGAAGTTTATTGCTATAAATGCCCACCTTAAAAAATAGAAAGCTGGAGAGATGGCTTAGTAGTGAAGAGAAGAAGCACACTACTCTTATGGAGGAGTTGTGTTTGGTCCCAGCACACACTTGGAGTGGCTCAGAAGTGCCTGTAACTCCAGCCTCAAGGGATCTGATGCCTCTACTGGCCTGTATGGCACTGTACTCAGGTGAACATCCTTTCACATATACATAAATTTTTGAAAAGTAAAATTAAAAATTATTAAAGTGATATGTACCCTCAGATACTAGAAAAAGAGCACCTTATACCTCAAATAAATTATAAAACACAATAAAGATTGAGTCATACATTATTTAAATGTAAACAAAAAAGCAGTAGAAGAAGTCAACAGAGAAGGAAGTTAGTATTTTGAAAAGATAAGTAATATTTACAAACAGTTATCCAAACCAAAAATAGAAATAAATGACCCAATTATTAAAACTAAAAATGCAGAGAGCTTACATGGGATGGACCTAGATCCTCACACATATATAACAGTTGTGCAGCTTGGTCTTAGTGTAGCACCCCTAACATCATGAGAAAGAGCTGTATCTGGGTCTGTTGTCTGCCTTTGGATCCCTTTCCTCTAACTGGGCAGCCTTGCCTAGCCACATAGGAGAAGATTGCCTAGTCCTGCAACTTGATATGCCAAATTAGGTTGATATCCATGTGAAGCCTCCCTTTTTCTGAACCTTTTCTGAAGACAAAGAAAGAATCCATGGAGGTGAGGTTAGAGAGAGGGCCTGGGAGAATAGGAGGGAGAAGAAGGTACTATAGGAATATAAAGATAATTAATTAATTCATTAGTTAATTAAAATACAAATGGAGCACATTTCAAGAGACAATGAGATTCAGATAATCATTGGAACACACTTTGAAGTTTAATATTCCCATAAGTGGGAAATAGTAAAAAGCATAGATAAATTTCTAAATACATGTGCTCCAAGATTTCAAGCAAGAGACTCTGAATGGCTTAAATCCATTCATAACAAACAATGAGAATGGGGCAGTACTGAAGATTCTAACTAAAGAAAATGCAGCCCAGATAGAGTCCATGCTACTCCACTACATTATTAAATAGAACTAGCACCAATGTTCCTCATTCTGTTTTACTAGGAAGAGAAAAACTACTACCAAAGTAATATCACAAAACTATCATGGTGTTTGGTATCATACTGATACGAAATTTGGATAACTACATAACAAAAGACACTTACATTCCAGTCTCCCTGATAAATGCACATACAAGAATTCACAATATAATTCCTTCAAACTGAATTGGATAATATGTCAAATATATCATTCACCGTGTTAATGTTGGCTTCATTCCAGGTAAACAGGTATCATTCAACATTCTCAAGTCAGTAAATATAATACAGCATATAAGTAAATCACATTATCACCTCAGTAGATATAAAAATGCCTTAATCAAAATCCAGCACTCATCTGTAATAAATAAAACCAACAACTGAAGATTCTGGGAAGAGAAGAAACAGATATTAGCATTGGAAGGCTTATATGTGACAGATATAGAGCCAACATTGTATTAAATGGAGAAAAACTAAAAAAAAAAAAAAATCCATTGAAATCAGGAACAAGAGTGTAAACATTCTATACCCTTATAGAATTTTCCACTTGAAGTCTCAGATATAGCAATAAGGCAATAAGTAAATATAAATAGACAGGAAAGAAAATAACCAAAATATTCTTATTTGCAGAAGATAGGATTTTATACATCAAGGAACCCTAAAGACTCCACCAGAAAATGTTTAAAACTGTAAACACTTTGACCAACATAGCAAGAAATCACATCCACCTGCAAAAAGAAATATCCTTTCACTAAAATAATAAAAAACATGACAAAAATGAAATTAGGAAAATAATCTCACACTCAATATACTTAAAGTAGCTAGGAATAAACTTCAGTGAGGAAGTTACCAAACCTGTACAATGAATGATTCAAACCCTAAATAAGGAGGTTGAAGAAGACACTTAATAGTGGAAAGATGCCTCATGCTTATAGACCAGTAGAATTAATATATTGAAAGTGTGTATTGTCAGAGTGAGTTATTGCCTCAGTGAAGTATCCATAAAAATACTAATGACTTATTGAAATAAATGGGTGAATTTCCTAAACTTCACAATCCCATTTGATTCTGTGGTTCTGGGAACCACACAACAAAGGGAATTACATACACAAAGCAAGAACTCCATGGCTGTGTTACATCTCCAACCCTTCATTTTCCTATGCAAAGTTTTTATGTGTAGCCCAGGCTAGTCTTGAACAGATGATCTTTGTGTCTCTACCTCATATGGGCTGGCTCACAGATTTAGCTACTATGCCCAGCTCTGTTAAAGTAGGCTGCAGGCTTTTTCTTGTTTTTTTTTTTTTTTATTTTTGGTGCTAGAGATTGAGCCTACAGCCTCAGAAATGATAGACAATCACTCCTTCATTTCACTTGGATATGTACCTCAGACCACGTAACTCTACTGGGGCAGATGGATGCCTGGTTTTGAATTCTGAAGCATTGTGTGAACATTTCAAAATCAGAATGTATTCATCCATTGAGGAGTAAGGAGGAATTGATTAAGTACTGAAGAGGAGTCTGGCAGATACTAAGTAAGATTTTCTACAAGTCGCTTGGCCTTGCAGCCTCAGTTTCCACTTCTGCAAAGGAAATTGATGACATTGTCCTCTTTACAACACTTGGTTAAGGAACAAATGCATAAACGCAACCAGAGGAAAAATAGAGTAACTGGCAGCAAAGCCTGACAGTTTAAACCAACATATGTGACTAAAAGGAAAAGCAAAGTAAGTGGAGCAAAATTAATCACCTATTCCTCAGAGAAGGTCACACTCAATCTTATCTGTCAACAAGGAGTATTTGTTTATTCTAAGTGTTCAGAAAGTTTGCTTAAATTTAACTCTAGTTTTGATGACTTTTCTCTACCTACAACTAAGTTAGTTACCCTTCATTACTTTGATTTTCATGGGTATGATGAAGTGACTATTCTAGTGGTAGAATTCTTAAGTGACTATTGGAAGTATAGTGCATGTGACTGGTAGATTGGGACAGATATTAATCATCCCTAAGATCCCTAAAATGGCCCTACATTCTTTAGAGGGTGTGCTGAAGACGCATATATTGAGAGAAATTCCCAAGAATTCTTTTGACCTTGGTTTTTCAAACTGTTGAACATGTACATGATCTACAAGAACATTGTGAAGAATCACCTCAAGTTGTTAGTGTCCACACAAAATGATAAGATATATATGTATGTATGTATGTATGTATGTATGTATGTATGTACAGTTTTTAATTCCATCCCCCTTTATAACCATTCTTACTATAAATTACCAAAGCCAGAGTTATATCTATCCTGAAATAAACATTTACCATTTTTCAATATTTTATGATTATCAAATGATACTAATTATGAACCTCTGTAGTGTGTGCTTCCATTTATGATTGTCAGCTGATTCTAATTATGTACCTTTGTAGTACATGCTTAGAAATGAGACCTTAAACCATATTCATCACTTTTCATATCTGTCAGGTTTAATAAAATACCTGACAGAACTAATTTATGTAAATGAATTAATAACCTTAGCTCAAAGTTCCCAGTGAACTTTTGAGTTCATCGAGATGGGAGAGGATTAGGTGGGCAAGCAGTTACATCACAGCAGGGCATCAAGTAGACAAGTAGCAATGCTGAGTCTCTATTTTTCTCTTTTATTCTGCCCAGGACCTCAATCTAAAGGACGTTGCCACCGACATTTAAGGTAAGTCTACTACAACTTGATCTAATCATTCATGTAATGGTTGGATTGTTCATTTTCCTTGCAAGGAGAGAAACTCAGCAAGAGACAAGACCTGAAGTAATTTGTTTAAACAACAGAATCTATAGGGCACAGGTCATGAAAAGTCAATTATTATGTATTCAACTATTCTTGACAGATAGCTAGATGTATATGTGGGTGAGAACTTTGCCTGACCATCACAGCTTCTTCTATATTATTTTCTGCTTGACCATATGATATATGCTTTGCCCAATATTACACCAGTGGTGCTGGTACTGTGGTTCCTAGGGCTCACAGCTCTGCCTTCCTTCAAGTGATCATTCTGGTTTTTCAGGGAGCAGTTCCCTAAATTTCAGTTTGCTTTTGGCGGTTTTCTGGGAGGGGGAAAACGGGGAAGTGTACAACATTTGAAATTTAAATGGAGAATATATTCAATAAATAATTTTAAAAGGAATTGTATTAGTTGCTATTTATTATAGATTTGATTAATAGGCAATTATTTCAGACAAGATTCATATGATCTATCCCAGGTAATCATGTAAAGTATCCTTCTGCCCATCATGCATCTTTTATTCAATGAGCATGTAACGAAGGGCATCTTCTCTAGCATGAATCCAGGTTTATTGTTGTGTGCATCTCTAGGAATATTCTCCCTTGTGCCACATCACTTTGTTTTGTTTTGCTTTGCTTTACTTTGTTTTGTTTTGAGACAGGATATCCCTGTGTAGCCCAAATTATCCTAAAACTGATTCTGTAGACAAGAATGTACCTTCAGGCTCTGAAATCTACCTGCTTCTACCTCCTAGGTGCTGGGATTAAAGTCATGCACCACCAGGACCCAGCCAAGCACATCCCTTTTTAATAAAGGAAAAGACAGCATAAAGATAAAATGTGAAATATGAACATGTGGTGTTCACTCAGAAAAGCTACAAAATATCAGTAAATTTGGGGAATGAAATAAGAGGCCACCTCTGCTTGTCCCACAATCACAACATGGAAGGGTGTAAGTTCTTCTTCTCCTTGTTTTGCTTTACAGGGCCTCACAGTTATATTCCACTAAACCCTTAAAGGGCTTTTCAGACTTGAACTTTAAAACTGTTACAGAGGCAGTAGTGAACACAGTTGACATTGTGAAATAGACATGGTCCCTCGAGGACTACAGTGGAATGCTACCCACAAATTTCTATAGTTAAAGGCTTATTCCAAGAGCACTGATAGTGTGTGGTCTTTGTGGATCTTTAAGAGGTAAGGTCCAGTAGAACATTCATAGGTCATTGTATGTTGCCCTTGAAGGCAATCATGTAACCCCCAGCTTGACATTCAATCCCTCTGTCTTGAAATTTGAATTATCCAAATCTCCTGAGCCACTAACACATGCCATTTTCTGTAATCTGCATCATGAAAGAAATGAGTTTGTCCTCTCAGTTTTGGACACTTAATCTCCTAAACTATAAGATAATTAAAACACTCTTTTCATAATAATAACCCTGTGCAAGTGTTTTGTTATAGAATATGATATGTTTAAAAGGAAGTAATTAATTTGGCACTTGCTTACTGTTTCAAATGGTTAGTTTATGTTATGTCCATCATGGCAGGAAGAATGGGGTCAGGCAGTCAAGCATGGCATTAGAGCAGTAACTGAGACCATACGTTGTATCTTCAGGTTGGAGGTAGAGAAAAAGCAAGACTGGGCTTTTAAAACCTCAAAACTTTCCCTACTGACATACCCCTTCCAACAAGGCCACAAACATTCAAATATACGAGCCGATGGAGCGATTTTTATTTGAACTTCACACTCAACTATGTACCCAAACTACAGTACTCAACTGAGGACAATGTCTGCCTTCATCCAGAATCTTCCAGTAGCAAATAGTTAATCAGGGATGGGTATGGCTCAGTGAGTCCTCCCTGACTGATGCTAGGTCTAGTTTTGTGCAGGCTTAGTTCAGGCAACTATAGCTTATAAGGGATTATGATTGTAGCAGACATGTTGTGTTCATAACAGCATTTCATAACCTTCCTCCCCACCATCCAGATCTTATATGACCCTGACTTCTTGTCTAACTGTTCCCTGAGTCTTAAAGGGGTTTATACAGATATCTTCTTTAGGGCTGAGCACTCAAAAATCACTTATTCTCAGCACTTAAAAGGCCATGAGCCTCTGTGTTCACAAGGGTTCTATGCAGAGAAGCTTATGTGATTACAGATAAGTATAATATTTGTCTGTATACATAAGAAAAAATATTTACCAGGCAGTATGGCACTATGTAAATGCAACTAAGCAACAGTAGTCTGTTCCTTCCTGTGGAAAAGATTTCTTCAGCCATGGATGGACTTTTGATTGTATTTACAGTACTAGACATCAGTTCCTTCTGTGGAAGGAGCCTCAAATCCAACCCAAATAGTGATTAGTTACCATCACAATAGTCATGCCACTGCTACATCAATGGGTGCATGTTACTAACTGATTGATTGCTTTTGTAGCTCGTAGAGTTCACCACTTGGCAAGACTGTTGAGGTTTGAGTAGTATTGGTACTAGACCTTCCTAGGAACTTTGGTGAAATTCAGCAGTGAATATGTCTGACCCTAGAGTTTTCTTTGTAGGCAGACTTATAATTGTTAATTCAATGCTGTTGCTTATTGTGGGTCAATTTTATTGTCTTTGGTATAATGATCAAACTATAATAGTTCTACCTTTATATGTTACTTGATCTTTTACCCTAGCGTCTTTTAGTAGCTGTTTTTTGTGCTTTATGTTTGGTGCTATGATTATTTTGTGACTGTTCTACATAGAGAATTATAGGCCAGGTCATACCTACATAGAAAGACACTGTTTAAAAAAAATACCCAAACTAAACGTAATCTCTATGAGGGTGATGATGTGCAAATAGTAGGTTGTATTGTAACATTCTATACATATATCAATGTACATTTGTTCTTTTTTAACATAACCTTTCACATCCATTTTCTTTTCACCTTCTGGTCCCTGTCCTCACTCCAAATATTTTCTCTTCTTACTTCATGTTCTCAATATATGCATACATGTTTAAATACACTTACGACTCACTCAAAATATACATTGTACAAATGTGAGTAAATGTGATATTGATCTTTCTGACTCTAATAATTTTCACTCAATATTGTGCTCTTTGTTCCATTCATTTCCATATAAATGACATATATTCAATCTTCTTTACATACAATTAAATCTCTATTACACATAAACATTCATATATATAAACATTTTATTTCTACAGTCATGTGTTAATATTGTCATCTAAGCCGGCTTTATAACTTATCTATTGTGAATAATGCAACAAATACAAATATGTAAGTGCTTCTGCAGTAGTCCTACTCAAATTCAATCAGGTGTATTCCCCAAAGATAGAGCTGAATCATGAGTAGCTCAGGTTTTGAGAAATCTTCATACAAATTCCATAAGGACTACTCCAGAAATTACACTTATATTTCAAGTATTGCTCATTTTGTTTTATGTGTATAAGTATGTGACTGATGGCTTGGACATATGTGGACGACATGCATACAGGATCTCAGAGAAGTTAGAAAATGACATCAGGTCCCCTGGAACTAAAGGGACTGTGAGATACTCTATGGTGCATGGAACTGAACTTAGTACCTTTCCAAGAACAGTAAGTGCTCTTAATCACTGAGCCATCTCTCCAGCTACAGAAACTCAAATTTATTAATGGTTGTTCTATACTATGCAATATGACAGATTTTTTTTTACATTCAGTTTATATTATCCTGAAAAAGGCTCATCATGCTGTCATTCAAACCCCCATTTTACCAGTGTCTAAAAGAATTCTTAGAAAGGCATTATAATTCTCCCAAGGACAGGTCCTGAGCAGATTTGAGATTCCAGACCTCTTTCATAATGAGTCAAAATTGGTAAGCCCCCTCCCAAACTGGAAGGGATTTGCAAAGTAGGCTAACAAAATGAAAGTTTGCCTGGCAGAGTGAGTAGGCCATAATTCACTCACTCCAAACACTTAAATCAACAGATGACAGACAAGGAATAAGGCAGCTTGGGGTTTATAAGGAGGGAAAGGAGGACGGGAAAGAAGGTGAAGGAGGAAAATGCAAATAAGGACAGTAAAGGAAGGATGAGGAGAAGGAAGGAAGAGAAGGGGAGAAATGAAACCATCTTAAAATCAGAACAGCAGATGGTAAAATCAACCCGCAGTGCTATGACTTGCACTGCACATTAGCACTTGCCAACACATCGCTGTTGCCATTTGTCATTACAGTGATCCCCAGAGTCTCAAAAATCTGTTTCCTTGCTTTCTTCAATGAAATCAGTGTTCTTTGGCTGTTCTTCATTCTCTTATATTTCCTGGTGCAGTGCCATGTTAAACAAATGACTTGTGTTCTTATTTATTGAATGAGACTAAGGTGGTTGCCTGAGCAATAAATAGAGGAACACTGAGGTGTCAGCTCCAGAGTTTCCTGATCTCTGTCTCGGACAACAGACCAACCCATAGGGACTGCCTCAACATGAAGCTGGTGGTTCTATTCATGTTGGTCACCATCCCCATTTGCTGCTACGCCAGTGGTAAGTTCTGTATAGGGAAGGGTGCTCTTGAACCACACATTCTTACTGTGTCTTACTATACAGAAGTCATTGCACCTGAGCACTATAAAGTGTCTGATGTAATAATAACTCCATGCATCAACATTATTTCAAATAATATAACAAAAAGGGTATCTCTATTGTGGGCTTGAATCCTGTGTTGGATCTGCATGTTATGTGTCAATACCATACAAAGTGCCTCACTATGAAAACTGTTCTTCTAAAAATCCACTGCAAGTCTCAGGTTTGATTATGAGATATTTCTACAGAAAGGGGTGATGATATAAATATGCTTCCATAACACTGGGCCCATGTGGGTTGTCTACAAGAATCTCTCTAACTGTGAAAGGAAATAGGAAACTTTCCAATGGTGCTACTGCTTCTTAACTGTAGCATGTAATGCCAGGTTAAAAAGCTTGGACATTATGTGACAGACATATGAGAGATTGCTCTGAATTATTTAAGTGGTAGTTTAACTCCATATCCTTTGTGTTCATGCTAGTATGCTAGTAGGAAGAACAGCTTGCATTTTCTTGAAGTTTCTTCCAGTAATGAATAACATAAAGACCTCTCACAAAAAAAATTATCAAAGTGTAAAGACTAAATGACTTTTGAAGGCTCATCCCTAACTGGTAAATCTATCTTAAATCTTCCTCTTCAAGATGCAGAACACACCATGGAATGGGGGAGATGAAAGATTGTAAGAGCCAGAGGTCAGGGAGAACTGCTGCAAAACACTGTCTTCTAGACATGTCTGGGCTGTTGTACTGATGAGCTAAGTGGGGCAGTGTTTGTTTGCCCAGGACTTTCACAAAATCAAGCTGGTCAACATTCAAAATGTGGACAGAGTAGGAGTTGTGAGGACCTACTTGTGAGAAGCTTTTAGAAAGTGATTGGCTGCTGAGGGAGGAAGGGTCAATTTTCTTTAGGGTTGTGGTTCATGATAGGTTTCTCATGTTCCAGTGGATGGCCTTATATCAGTGAAAAATGAGCAACACTAAATGTACTCAGCATATTATTTCTAAAAACAAAGAAGGATAAGACATGAAGTTGTAATAAAGATGTTAGGGAGATCTGAGAGGAACTGAAAGGAAGCAAAAAGGAATGGATATGATTGAAAAACATAATTCATATGTGAAATAATTGAAGGCTATCTAATAAATAAAGCACAGCCATATGTTGAAATATCATAGGTAAAGCTTCCCTGTCATTTTAGGAGAAACTATCTCAGAGAAGATTTCTTGGTCCTCTAGTCCATACAATATTTCTACCACTCTACTGTGATGCTCGCTGAGCCTTGGGTACAGGAGCTATGTTGCACCATTTGGGACTGGGCAAAGTATGATCAGATGTTCTCTGCGTTCCAACTAGTTATGATTTTCTTTAATAGTCTCTGTCTACTGAAAAAACTACAGGCATATAAGGAATTCCAAGAACATAATAATATATCCCAGGGATGAACTCCCTAATTGGTTATCAAATAGCATGATAAGACCTGAAATCGTATACATACAAGTAACACTAAATGGATAGATGATAGATAGATAGATAGATAGATAGATAGATAGATAGATAGATAGATAGATAGATAGATAGATAGGGATATAGAGGGGTTGGAGAGAGGAAAGGGAAAGGGGAGGTGATGTGATTATACTTTAATTTAAAAACACAAATTTAAAAATAAATGTGGTCATCTGAGCAGTGGTGATGCACATCTTTAATCCCAGCACTCAGAAGCAGGAACAGGCAGATCTCTGAGTTCAAGGCTAGCATGATCTACAGAGTGTGTTCCAGGACAGCCAAGGCTACACAGAGAAAGTTTGTCTCAAAAAAGAAAATGAATGTGATCATTATAAATGACCCTCATGCAGTGTGCTTTGTAGAGTGTACATTGTTTTTATTGCCTATTTTGCTTGGTACAGGTTGAAAAACTGTGAAGGACTCAGTGAATTTTAAATAAGATTAAAGACTCAAGACTAGAAATAGTTCAAGTGAATCAAAGTCCTGAGCTCCTTCCTGCCCCACTCCTAGTCTGACTACATGAGGTCACTTCAAGAACTAGGACTTCTGTTTATGTTGCTTTGTGATATAGATGCTAGAGTTAACAGACTGACATTGATAATATTCTAGTTGTTATATTTATAGGATGTTTGGACATATCCCATGATGTTCTCAAGATAGTAATGAAGGGTGCTTTCCATGCCTAGCAAAACAGCCTGCTATCTCTTCAGTTTCCTTGTTGGCAAAGGTTGTGTGAGGTGTGGCTTAGTTTATGTAGGATGTTAGGGGCAGAGTTTGCTATTTTTTTCTTCAAGACAGAGTTACTCTGTATATCCATGGCTATCCTGGTACTCACTCTGTAGACCAGGCTGGCCTTGAACTCAGAAATCTGCCTACCTCTGCCTCTGCCTCTGCCTCACAAGTGCTGGGATTAAAGGCATTTGCCACAACTGACAGACCTGAGTTTGCTATTTCTTTTTTTTATTCTTTGTTTGTTTGTTTGTTTCTTTCTTTCTTTCTTTCTTTCTTTCTTTCTTTCTTTCTTTCTTTTATTTTAGGAATCTAAAGGAGTTTGCTATTGCTAAGTAGAATCTCATAGCCTGCATCTTCTGTCCCAGATTTGGCAGTGCCCATCATCATTACTAGTCTGTGTTTCCACTCGTACTCAGGAACATGATTGTCATGATAGTTAAGTTCTAAGGAGTTCAAACCTCCATCAATGAATGTCATGTCTTTCCAGGTTCTGGCTGCAGTATTCTAGATAATGTTATCAACGCTACAATTGACTCATCTGTGTCCGTGGATGATTACCTGAAATTGGTTGATCCATATGTACACACAAGTTTTGGTGAAAATGCCATGACTCAATTAAAACAATGTTTTCTAGACCAAGACCAGGAGACTCTGGACAATGTTGATGTGATGATGGTAATTTTTTTAATTTGTTTTCTTTTGTAAACTATAACATCACCAATGTAAAGGCAGAAGGAGAGAACTAGCTTTATACAGTTGTTACCTGAGTTCCACATATTTGTGGGTATGCATGCATACCACACACAAATACATATACTATTATACATTCTAAAAACTACTAAGAGATAAATAATAGCAAAAAATGATTTTTAGCCAGTGACTTTTAAGGCACAACTCTGAATTTAAGCATCTCCTTGTTTTGGTTCTCCAGAATGTAATATACAACAGCCAACAATGTCCACAGTCATCGTAAACCTCCACAAGAACTTTGGCTCACAGAACTCCAGAAACTTGGCAATGGTCACACAGTTGATACCACAAATTGTAACTTTCCTTTCTTGATTATTTCAACTTACAAAGTGCAAGACAATTTTTGAAAGAAACCTCATATATATTTCTTTGCTTTTGATTAAATTAACTGCATACAATTCTCTGTTGTGTTATTTCATAAAAATAACTTAAATAGACTATGCTATCTCACACTTGGAGTTTTACACACACACACACACATACACACACACACACACACACACACACACACATATACACACAGAGATAGCCATTAGGAAATGCCTGGGTATGGGAATGAAGGGAAAGCACCTTCCTTAACCATCATGAATCTCCCCTATAGAAGAGCACTCCATCTGCTCTCTTCCCATCACTTCTGCACACACAGCACATATCCCTCCTGATATCCTGGGGCTGGAAGGTTGGGAGGTTGGCTAACACACCTGCTACCACCACTATTTTCACATCCTTTCCCGCTAAACTCCCTCCCCCAACACATTGTTTTCTAAAAATTTTGATAACCCATGTACACATGAGTACTGGGTCATGGAAAGAGATTTCGTCCTCCTCCTGCTTCCTGTATCATCCTACTTTACAATAGGAACTAAGGATGCCTGGATTTGAACAAAGCAGTATATATCTAGGTAACCTCTTATCTTTAAGCTCCACCTCTGACATGTTCATGGTTTGGAAAAATATTGTATCTCATGAAATGCTAGGAGAGTCTGAATTAAACTATCTTTTATCAAATTAAGTAAACCCAAGCAAATCTTGGAGTTGTAATGAATGGGCTTCTTCTCTGTTTTGTTTTGTTTCATTGTATTGTCTTGTAATTTTTTGCTGAAGAAATGAATACAAATGAGTACTGAAAAAAAGTTGCTGTGCAGTCTTCAACTGCGAGTTTTCATCAGGCCAACACAGACTCAAGTCAGTATCCTGTACTGACCTCCTGCTTCAGTCACTGGTTAGGACACTCTTTCTTCTATATGTCCTGTTTAAGGATGTAGACGCAATTAAAATAGAAGCCCTACTGTGACCTCAGAAATCACAGAGTTGATCATCCCAGCAAAATGTGCCTGCAACTATCACAAATATATTTCATATCCAGACAATGACTGAAAAATGGAGCAGACCAAAACAATCATGACTTTGTGAAACAGACCTGTCATACTTGGGAAAGTATGCTATTTTCCTCTGCCTGGTTACATCTCACAGTATTGGGCTCGGCAATGAGCTCTAAAGCATCTTCCTGTGACATTTTCATGCTCTGCTATTTGTTGAGTAGAGTCTTGTTCCTCACTGTCTGTGGAGTTTATGAGATAAATGCTGGATACAGTACACTGGACTTCTAGGTAAAGAGTTCCAGAAGATCAGTACATGGGTCCTGGTCTAAGGGCTGGGTCTGAGGTGTTATGATGCCTGCACTGTGCTCATTGGGGTAGGAATGGGACTGTAGTGAGCACAGATTTATACCTACAGTCTACAGTTTGGAAGAAGGCATTCTTAGCACCTACTTTCTTCCTGCTTTATTCAGTGTGCAATTTCTTATTGTCTTAAACTAGACACACTGCTTACACCAGATCTCCTTGATACTCTAAAGTTCATTGATGTAGCAATATATTGTCATTGTGGCAATTAGTGTCACCGTGGGGAAGTGATCACTTAAAGATTTTGGTCAGGTGATTACTTGCTTCTCTCTTCTATTGTGTTTATTCCTATCATCTGAATTCATATTTTTTATAAATTTATTTTTCAAAATGTAATATACTCTTTTTATTAATTATTGTATTTATTTACATTTCTGATGTTATCCCACTTCCCAGTCCCCTATCCAAGATTCCCCCTCTTCCTGTCACCTCCTTCACCTCTAAGAAGATTCTCACACAACCATTCACACACTCCCACATCACAATTCTAACATGTACCCTTCTCTGCAGCATCAAGTCTCCACAGGACCAGACAATTCAGTCCTCTGCTACATATGTAGCAGGGGCCACAAACCAGCCTATGTATGCTCTTTGGTTGGTGGCTTAGTCCCTGGGAGCTCTGGGGAATCCAGCTAGTTGATAGTGTTGTGCTTCCTATGAGGTTGTAATCCTCTTCAGCTCCTTCAGTCCTTCCCATAACCCTTTTATAGGGGTCCCTGTCCACAGTCCAGTGGTTGACTCTAAGTAGCTGCATCTGTCTGCATCAGGTATTAGTAGGGCCTCTGAGAGGACAGTAATGCCAGGCTCCTGTCTATGAGCATCAGCAATAGTGTTGGGGTTTGGTGTCTGCAGATGAGATTGATCCCTAGGTGAAGCAGTCTCTGGATTGCCTTTCCTTCCATCTCTGCTCCATTTTGTTCCTGCATTTCCCTTAGACAGAGACAATTCTGTATCAACAATTTTGAGACAGATAGGTAGCCAGATCCCTCAAATAGGGGACATGTACATCTAGTGGAGGTGGTCTCTTCAGGTTCTACATCCCATTTATTGCATATTTTGGTTAAAGTCATCCTCCTTGGGTCCTGGGAGCCTCTCATATTCCTGGAGTCTGGGACTTCATTGAGGTTTCCCCCATTCCCCATCCTGCACAACTGCATATTTCTATTCATTCTACTGGACCTTTGGGCTTCTCTCCTGTCTCCTCCAAAACATGATTTTGGCCCCACTTTTGCCTCCCCCTCCTCTCTCCCATCCAGATCCCTCCCTCCCTCTGCCTCCTGTGATTATTTACCTCCCCCCTTTAAGTGGAGTTGAACCATCTACCCTTTGGCCTTCCTTCTTTTTAAGCTTTAAATGGTCTGTGAGTTGTATTGTGGACATTCTGTACTTTTTAGTTAATATACACTTATCAGCGAGTACATACCATGCATGTCCTTTTGAGGATTGGTTACCTCACTCAGCTCCATCCATTTGCCTGTAAAACTCATGATGTCCTTGTTTTCAATACCTGAGTAGTACTCCATTGTTTAAGTGAACTATATTTTCTGTATTCATTCTTCTGTTCATCTGGGTTGTTTCCAGCTTCTGGCTATTACAAATAAGGCCGCTATGAACATAGTGGAGCATGTGTCCTTGCAGTATCATGGAGCATCTGTTGGGTATATGCCCAGTAGTGGCAAAGCTGGGTCTTCAGGTAGGATTATTTCCAACTTTCTAAGGAACGTCCAGATTGATGTCCAAAGTACTTACACCAATTTGCAATTCCACCAGCAATGGAGGAGTGCTCCTCTTTCTCTACAACCTCTCCAGCATGTGCTGTCACTTGAGTTTTTGATCTTGGCCATTCTGACTGGTATAAGGTGGAATCTCAGGGTTGTTTTGATTTTCATGTCCCTTGATGACTAAGGATGTTGAACATTTCTTTAAGTCTTTCTTGGCCATTTGAGATTCCTCAGTTGATAATTCTCTATATAGCTCTGGACCCCATTTTCAATTGGGTTATTTGGTTTTCTGGAGTCAAACGTCTTCAGTTCTTTGTATATTTTGGATATTAGCCCTCTATCAGATATAGAGTTAGTGATGATCTTTCCTAATCTGAAGGTTGTCATTTTCTCCTTTTGACAGTGTCCTTTGCTTTACAGAGTTTTTCATTTCATAAGATCCCATTTGCCAATTGTTGATCTTAGTGCCTGAGACATTGGTGATTTGTTCAGAAAATTTTTCCCTGTGCTAATGAATTCAAACCTCTTTCCCACTTTCTCTTCTATTAGATTCAGTATATCTGGTTTTATGTTGACCTTGATCCACTTGGACTTGAGTTTTGTACAAGGAGATAAAAATGGATCAATTACATAATTTTACAAGCTGACCATGTTAGACCAGCACCATTTGTGGTGATGCTTCCCTTTTTTGACTTTTGGCTTCTTTGTCAAAGATCAAGTGTCCACAGTTGTGTAGTTCTATTTCTGAGTCCTAAATTCTATTCAATTGATCAATCCATCTGCCCCTGTATCAATATCTGTTTTTTATCACTATTGCTCTGAAGTACAGCTTGAGGTCAGGGATGGTGATTCCCCCAGAAGTTTTATTATTGTTAAAAAAATGTTTTTGCTATTCTGGGGTTTTTATTGGACATTTTCTTTATTTACATTTCAAATATTTTCCCATTTCCACATGTCCCCTTCAGAAACCCCCTATCACATCCTCCCTCCTCCTACCTCTATGAGGGTGATTCCCCTACCCACCCACCTACTCCCTCCCATCTTACCACCCTGCCATTCATGTACACTGGGGCATTGAACACCCTCAGTTCCAAGGGCCTCTGCTCCCACTGCTGTCTAACAAGGCCTTCCTCTGCCACATATGTGACCAGCTCCATAGATCACTCCATATGTATTCTTTGGTTTGTGGTCCAGTCCTCAGGAGCTCTGAAGAGTCTGGCCTGTTAACAATGTTGCTCCCTCCATGGGGCTGCAAATGCCCTCAGCTCCTTCAGTCCCTTTTCCAACTCCTACATCAGAGACCCCCACTATCAGTCCAGTGGTTGGCTGCAAGAATCTGCCTCTGTATTTGTCAGGCTATTGCAGAGCCTCTCAGGAGACAGTCATACCAGGCTTCCATTAGCAAGAACTTCCCAGCATTCACAATAGAGTCCAGATTTGGTGGCTGTATATAGTATGGATCTCCAGGTGGGGCAGATTCTGAAAGACCTTTCCTTCAGTCTCTGCTCCACAATTTGTTCTCCATATTTCCTCCAGTGAGTATTTTGTTCACTCTTCTAAGAACCATTGAAGCATTCACATTTTGGTCTTCTTTCTTCTTAGGTTTCATATGATTTGTGAATTGAATCTTGGGGACTCTGAATTTTTAGGCTAATATCCACTTTTAAGTGAATGCATACCAGGCGTGTTCTTTTGTGACTGAGTTACCTCACTCAGGATGATATTTTCAAGTTCTATCCATTTGCCTAAGAATTTCATGAAGGCATTGTTTTTAATAGCTGAGTAGTATTCCATTGAGTAAATGTACCACATTTTCTGTATCCATTCCTCTGATGAGAGAAATCTAGGCTCTTTCCAGTTTCTGGCTAGTATACATAAGGCTGCTATGAACATAGTGGAGCATGTGTCCTTATTACATGTTGCAGCATCTTCTGGGTATATGCCCAGGAGTGGTATAGCTGGGTGTACAAAACCATATTGGGGAGTCATACCACCTGGTAGGAACTTGACATTAGCCAAGGATATTCCCTGGCTTCAGGCAAGAATCTGTTGTTAGGACAATAGGGAAGTAGGTTACAGCAGGAATTTTTATCCTAGGGTGGAGAAGCTCAGAGTGAAGGTTAAGCTCATTGTTCCTCCAGGTCTACGAATTCCTGAATTAAGCAGGTGACCCACCCAGCTGCCAGAGCAGTCAAGACAAGGACCGCCAGGAGAAGCTAGAGGACTTCCACCAGAACTCAGCCTGGAGTCTGGGGGGGGCGGGGGGAGGGCTTGCCCAAACTGTTAAAAGGCCTTACTGCCATTAAAGTTTCAGCCTCGATCAGTAAAATATTGTCCTGGCCTTCTTTCTTTTTGCCCCTTCCCCATCTATCCCTCAGCTTCTGTTCTAGCAACCCAGTTCGTAATAGCTGCAGGCAGCTATGGAATACAACAGCTGGGTCCTCAGGGAGTACTATGTTCAATTCTTGGAGGAACTGCCAAAGTGATTTCTTTAGTGGTTTTTCCAGCTTGCAATCCCACCAGCAGTGGAGGAGTGTTCCTCTTTCTCCGTATCCTCTTCAGCATCTGCTGTCTCATGAATTTTTTTATCTTAGCCATTCTTACTAGTGTGAAGTGGAATCTCAGGTGTATTTTGATTTGCATTTCCCTGATGACTAAGGATGTCGAACATTTCATTAGATGTTTCTTGGCCATTCAAGTTTCCTCTGTCCACTTTCTCTTCTATTAGATTCAGTGTATCTGGTTTTATGTGGAGTTTTTTGTTATTCCATATGAAGTTCAGAATTGCTTTTTCTATTTCTGTGAAGAATTGAGTTGAAATTTTGATGGGGATTGCATTGTATCTGTAGATTACTTTTGGTAAGGTGACCATTTTCACGGTGTTCATTCTACTGATCCATGAGCATGGAAGATCTTCCCATCTTCTGAGGTCTTCTTCAATTTCTTTCCAAAGACGTGTTGGTTTTGTCACACAGATCTTTCACTTACTTGGAGGGAGTCATGCCCAGATATTTTATATGTTGTGTGGCTATTAAGAAGTGTATGTTTGGGTCTAGTTTACATTGGACGTGAACTCCCAGCTGGCCCCACAACACCCAGAGGAACCTCTACTCCCAGGAACTATAACATGCCCAGGATCATAGGATCAGAGGTGAGTAGGACTTAACATCTGTCCCAAAACCACTGGGAGTAACAGTAGGACCCAGAGATATAGGAATTCTGCCTGACCAGTAGCATAGGTACCTTCCAGTCTGGGTTTGTTTACCTTGGGAGTTAACTCTGGAGCCAGTCCTGTAATACCCAGAGGAAGCTCCACTCCTATGTACTCTAACATGCCTAGTAACACAGGATCGCAGGATCACAGAATCACAGGACCATAGGATCACAGGATCACAGGATCACAGGAGCTTGGTCATACCAAGATCCCAGGGCTCCAGAGGCAGCTTGACTCCCAGGAGCTCTGACACACCCAAGATCACAGGATCCCAGAATCACAGGATAACAGAGACACTCCGAGAAGTTCTGACACAACCACAGGAAGGACAGGCTACAGTCACATATAATGAGGGCAAGTAGCAGTAGAGATAATCAGGTGGTGGGAGGCAAGCTTAGGATATAAGAAACAGAAACCAAAGAAACGTGGCATCATCAGAATCCAGTTCTCTCACCATAGCAAGTCCTGGATATATCATCACACCAGAAAAGCAAGAATTGTATCTAAAATCTCTTCTCATGATGATGATGATGACGATAGAGGACTTTAAGAAGGACATAAATAATTCCCTTAAAGAAATACAGGAAAACACAGATAAACAGGTAGAAGCCCTTAAAGAGGAAACACAAAAATCCCTGAAAGAATTACAGGAAATAGAATAAAACCGGTGAAGGAAATGAATAAAACCACCCAAGATCTAAAAATGGAAATTGAAACAATAAAGAAATCACAAAGAGAGACAACCGTGGAGTTAGAAAACCTAGGAAAGAGATCAGGAGTCATAGATGCATGCATCACCAACAGAATACAAGAGATAGAAGAAAGAATCTCAGGTTCAGAAGACACCATACAAAACATTGGCACAACAGTCAAAGAAAATGCAAAATGCAAAAAGCTCCTAACTGAAAACATCCAGGAAACCAAGGGCACAATGAGAAGACCAACCCTGATGATTATAGGTATAGAAGAAAACAAAGATTCCCAACTTGAAGGGCCAGTAAATACTTTCAACAAAATTATAGAAGAAAACTTTCCTAACCTAAAGAAAGAGATGCTCCTCCATTGGGGATCCTGTGCTTAGTTGAATGGTTGGCTGAGAGTGTCCCCATCTGTATTTGTCATACGCTGGCAGAGCCTCCCAAGAGCTAGAGAAAGGACAGAAGGAACTGAAGGGGTTTGCAGCAACATAGGAGGAACAACCATATGAACCACCCAGTACCCGCAGAGCTCCCAGGGACTAAACCACCACCAAAGAGTATACATGGAGGGACCCATTGCTCCAGCTACATATATAACCTAGGATAGACTTTGCAGACATTAATAAGATGGGAGCAGTTTTTTCCATGAAAGTCAAAGACAAGTAGGTGCTGCTGTGGTGGATGACACAAATGTCATCTGGGCAGGACCTCTACTCCTGGCTAATTGCTTTCACCAAGACCTTGGAACTTAGAGAAAGCAAGAAAATTAACATCCACACATATAGTAGGTATGCCTTTGTCACAGTCCATGTCTACAGGGATATATGGCAAGAGGACTGCTCACATCAGAGGAAAAATATGTAGCAGAATCTGACCATTTCAGACAGCAATGTATTGCAAGATATTTACTATCCTTTCACATTGAAGCAGTGAGAGGCCAGTGATTGGAGGGGAGAGAGGAGGAGCTAAGAGAAGTGAGGGGAAGAGAGGGAGGGAGGCTTGGTGGACCAGATGAGACAAGCAAAGAAAGGAAGGAGACACAGATATCCAAATGGCTTCAGACGTATTTCTGGTGTTATGGAGAGGTTAGAAATATTGGGGTAAGAGCTTATTATTGCAAATTGGCTTTATGAAATTAGGAGTTTCTTATACATAAATATATTTGGTAAACTATTTAAGAATCATGCTTTACCAGATACATGGAAGGAGTGGTACAGAGGTTTGGCAGGGTAGTACTAATATTAATTATTACCCACTACATCAATTAGAGAAGAGGCCATTGATTCTGTGAAGGCTGGACTCCCGATAATGTCTTACTGGCTGGTTTTGTGCGTCAACTTGACACAGGCTGGAGTTATCACAGAGAAAGGAGCTTCAGTTGAGGAAGTGCCTCCTTGAGATCCAGTTGTGGGGCATTTTCTCAATTAGTGATCAAGTGGGGAGGGCCCCTTGTGGGTGGTACCACCTTTGGACTGGTGTTCTTGGGTTCTATAAGAGAGCAGGATGAGCAACCCAGGGATAGCAAGCCAGTAAGGAACATCCCTCCATGGCCTCTGCATCAGCTCCTGCTTCCAACCCTGCTTGAGTTCAAGGCCTTTTTTGTGATGAACAGCAATGCAGAAGTGTAAGCTGAATAAACCCTTTCCTCCCCAACTTGCTTCTTGGTCATGATGTTTGTGCAGGAATAGAAACCCTGACTAAGACAATGTCAGAAAATGGGGGTTGGGGGGGTGAGCAAGGAGAGGGGGACTGGGATAGTGTGTTTTCAGAGGGGTAACATAGAAAGGGGGTACCATTTGAAATGTAAATAAAGCAAATATCTAATAAAAATAAAAGTATTTTACATAATATAATTCTCTTCATGAGACACATAATATAACTAATAATTGTTTCTAATAATTTAATTAGATTGATTAGTTTAAATAATTAAACTAATAATTTAGCAAAGTGTTAATGGAAATATATTGGTTGCATTTTTATGTTCTATCCCCATAATATAATTCTCAAACATTTTATACTCTAAAAAGTTGTATAGAAATTTGGTGATTAGTGTTTATAATATTAGAAAAATTAAGATTTTAAAGCATCTATATAATGATGTGCTGTGAAATAGCATTAATACTTGGTTGCACCATAAATAACATTGTTATAAAATAATAGCCTCATTATATTAGTTTTCTTTTGGGTTGCTTTGATTAAATACCAAACAGCTTAGTGAAAAAAAGGAAAGAAAATCAACATCCACACAGATAGTGGGTGTGCCTTTGCCACAGCCCACCTCCACAGGGATATATGCCAAGAGGACAGCTCACATCAGAAGAAACAAACAGGAAATCTTGGACCTCTTAGATGCCCTAATGAAACTGGCAGCTGTGAGCATTATTCACTGTCTAGGACATAGGAAGGGAAGAGACTCAGGGCGCAATAGTCAGGCAGATCAAATGTCTCCAGAAGTGGCTATGCAGAAGCCTATCCCAGTTATGGGACTACAAGAGACACCCACTGGGAAATAGGAATGGAGTAAAGGATAGCCTCACTTAAAATACACTGAAGAAAAAAAGAATCAGATGGCTAGCCACCCTACCACTATTACCAAGAAAAGAAAGGATAAAGGCACACACAAGAAGGGAGAACTATACTCCCCAGAAAGTAAGCAAAAGACTATTAGGCCAAACGCGCAGATGACATCATTTAGGGGATAAAAAGCTTATCCAAGCAGTTAAGGAACCTAAAGTATATATTTATAAAACTCAGGATTGGGGCCAGAGAGATAGTAAAACAGTGTAAGGTATGCCAGCAAGTGAATGCTTTTGCAGCAAAGAGTAAACAGTGCAAAAGACCTAGGGGAGAACAGCCTGAAATATAGTGAAAGATTTTACAGACGTTAAGACAGAAAAATTTGGTTAAAAATATGTTCTAGTGTTTATAAATGTTTTCTCTAGATGGGTTGAGACATTCCCCACCAAGCAGGAAACAGCTACCATGATAGCTAAAGAAGATATTAGAGGAAACTTTCCCAAGGATCGGAGTGCCAAGGTAATTGGGCTGGACAATGTCCTGCTTTTGTCTCTTAAGGTATGTCATAGATTGGCAGAGATATTGGGGACTAATTAAAAGCACTATTGGGCATACTGTCCCCAGAACTCAGGACAGATAAAGAAAATAAAAAAGAACCCTACAAGAGACCTTAACTAAATTGACCTTGGAGATGGGCTCTGGCTGCATGGTGCCCCTCCCCTTGGCCCTGTTCTGAGCCCAGAACAGCCCCTGCCATTTTAACCTGACCCCTTTTGAGATCCTGTTTGCTACCCCAACTCCTTTGGTGTCCACTGGGCCCTCCCAGGAGGTATTCCACAACATGAGATTTAGCCCAAACTGTCTCCCTTAAATGCTCCAGGGATGCCAGAGACTCCTAACTGCTTCCAGACTGGTGACTGGATCTATATAAGGAGGCTTCAGGGACAGTCTCTGGAACCATGATGGAAGGGACCCTTCCTGGTGCTGATAGCCACTCCCACAGGCCTCAAGGTGGACAGTACCATACCCTGGGTGCATTTGCCATGTGAAACCTACAGAGACCCTGTTCTCTGGAGACCCCCACTGGATGGTACAAAATATAGACAATCTACTCAAGCTCAAGATCACTTGACCTTGATCATTACTGCCTGGTGGTTCCCTTGGATTCTGGTTCATTCCCCCATCCTATGTGCACATCTCCTGTTACATCACTCACTCTCTTCTTTCTGTTGGGGCTGGGGATGACTAGGGCAGCCACTAGTACTTGTGGTTTTACATGGGGAAAATTATGACAGTCTGAGGGAAGCCATTGATTTAGATAAAGAGAAAATAGAAACTTCTATCAGTCACCTTCAAGAACCACTGACTTCATTATCAGAAGTAGTACTGCAAATTAGAAGGGCTATGTGCTGCCCTAGCTGAGGAGTGTTGCTCTTATATAGACCATTCCCTGAGGTTATTAGAGTCAATAGCCAAGGTGAGAAAAGGGCTACCCAAGTGAAAAAGACAAAGAACAGAGTCAGGGCTGGTTTGAGTCTTGGTTTAACTCCTCCCTAGGTTTAACCACCTGCATATCCACCCTGTTAGGACCCTTCATTGTTCTCCTGCTACTCTTGACCATTGGCCCCTTCATTTTGTACCACTTGGTTGCTATTGTTAGGAAACACAGAGGTACAGTACAGCTAATGATCTTAAAGCAGAGATACAAAGAACTAGATACAGAAGACCAGGAGTATGAGCTATCAGAAGACCAGCAACTGCTTCAGGATTGTTTTCTTTTTTTTTTTTTTTTATTCGATATAATTTATTTACATTTCAAATGATTTCCCCTTTTCTAGACCACCACTCCCCGAAAGTCCCGTAAGCCCCCTTCTCTTCCCCTGTCCTCCCTCCCACCCCTTCCCACTTCCCCGTTCTGGTTTTGCCAAATACTGTTTCACTGAGTCTTTCCAGAACCAGGGACCACTCCTCCTTTCTTCTTGTATCTCATTTGATGTGTGGATTATGTTTTGGGTATTCCAGTTTTCTAGGTTAATAACCACTTATTAGTGAGTGCATACCATGATTCACCTTTTGAGTCTGGGTTACCTCACTTAGTATGATGTTCTCTAGCTCCATCCATTTGCCTAAGAATTTCATGAATTCATTGTTTCTAATGGCTGAATAGTACTCCATTGTGGAGATATACCACATTTTTTGCATCCACTCTTCTGTTGAGGGATACCTGGGTTCTTTCCAGCATCTGGCAATTATAAATAGGGCTGCTATGAACATAGTAGAGCATGTATCCTTATTACATGGTGGGGAATCCTGTGGATATATGCCCAGGGGTGGTATAGCAGGATCTTCTGGAAGTAAGGTGCCCAGTTTTCGGAGGAACCGCCAGACTGATTTCCAGAGTGGTTGTACCAATTTGCAACCCCACCAGCAGTGGAGGAGTGTTCCTCTTTCTCCACATCCACGCCAGCATCTGCTGTCTCCTGAATTTTTAATCTTAGTCATTCTGACTGGTGTAAGGTGAAATCTCAGGGTTGTTTTGATTTGCATTTCCCTAATGACTAATGAAGTTGGACTCCTGAGAATCAAATAACACTATTAAAAAATGTGGTACAGGTGCTCTGGTGAGTCCAGCAGGCCCCTGCAGGAGCCTTCAAATGTCTGCTTCGGGATCTGAACAGCCTGGGCCACAGCACTCAGTCTCCAGGAAGTGCAAGAGACCTGGTGTGCACCCGGAAGCAGACTAGGAGTGCACAGCTTGCTCCAGCAACATGGAGCTTAGGTTCCAGTCCTGAGGCCTCTGTCAGGAGCCTTCAGATCTCCGCTTCGGGTTCCAGAAGAGCCTGGACTGCAAGGCCACGTCTCCAGGTCCTGCAAGAGGCAAGAGGGGCATCTGGGAGGCCAGCTGGGAAGAGTCAATGTGCTCTGGTGAGTCCAGCAGGCCCCTGCGGGAGCCTTCAGAGGATTAGTCTGCTTCGGGATCTGAACAGCCTGGGCCACAGCACCCTGTCTCCAGGCAGTGCAAGAGGTCAGTTGTGCACCAGAGGCCACCTGGGAAGAAGCAGCTTGCACTGGTGACTCCAGCATTGACAAGACCAACTAACATCAGTGAGAACTAGATGGCAAAAGGCAAACGCAGAAAGGTCACTAACAGAAATCAAGGCAATATGGCAGCATCTGAACCCAATTCTCATTAACAGCATGTCCTGGATACCCTATCACACCAGTAAAACAAGATTGGAATTTAAAATCACTGGTCATGATGCGGGTACAGGAACACATGAAGGACATACTTAAAGAAATTCAGGAGAAAATGGATCAAAAGTTAGAAGCCCTTGCAAGGGAAACACAAAAATCATTGAAAGAAATTCAGGAGAATACAAAAGCCAATAAGGAGGAAACGCAAAAATCACTTAAAAAGATACAGGAGAACTTTGGTCAACAGGCTGAGGTCATGAAAGAGGAAACACAAAAATCTCTTAAAGAATTACAGGAAAGCACAAACAAGCAAGTGAAGGAGCTAAGCAAAACCATCCAGGATCTAAAATCAGAAGTAGAAACAACTAAGAAAATTCAAAAGGAGACAACTTTGGAGATAGAAAACCTTGGGAAGAAATCAGGGGACATAGATGCAAATATCAACAACAGAATACAAGAAATAGAAGAAAGAATCTCAGATGCTGAAGATACCATAGAAACCATGGACTCAACAATCAAAGAAAATGCAAAATGCAAAAAGCTTGTAACCCAAAATATCCAGGAAATCCAGGACACAATGAGAAGACCAAACCTAAGGATTATAGTCTTCCATGAGAGTGAAGATTTACAACTTAAAGGGCCAGAAAATATCTTCAATAAAATTATGGAAGAAAACTTCCCTAACCTAAAGAGAGAGATGCCCATGAATATACAAGAAGCCTACAGAACTCCAAACAAACTGGACCAGAACAGAAATACCTCCCGTCACATAATAATCAAAACACCAAATGTACTAAACAAAGAAAGAATATTAAAGGCAGTAAGAGAAAAAGGCCAAGTAACATAAAAAGGAAGACCTATCAGAATCACAGCAAACTTTTCACCTAAGACTATGAAAGCTAGAAGATCCTGGGCAGATCTCATGCAGACTCTAAGAGAACACAAATGACAGCCAAAACTACTATACCCAGCAAAACTGTCAATCACCATAGATGGAGAAACTAAGATATTCCATGACAAAACCAAGTTTACCCAATATCTATCCACAAACCCAGTCCTACAAAGGATAATAGGAGGAAAACACCAATACAAGGAGGAAAACTTCACCCTGGAAAAAGCAAGATAGTAACCTTCTCTCATCAAACCCAAAAGAAGTTAACCAATCAAATTTAAAATATAACATCAAAAATGACAGGAAGTAACAATTGCTATTTCTTAATATCTCTTAACATCAATGGACTCAGTGCCCCAATAAAAAGACATAGACTAGCCGACTGGATACGTAAATAGGACCCTACATTGTGCTGCATACAGGAAACACACCTCAGGGTCAAAGACAAATACTACCTTAGAGTAAAAGGCTGGAAGACAATTTTACAAGCAAATGGTCTCAGGAAACAAGGTGGAGTAGCCATTCTAATATCAGATAAAATTGACTTTCAACCCAAAGTCATCAAAAGAAACTCTGAGGGACAATTCTTGCTGGTCAAAGGAAAAATACAACAAGAAGAACTCTCAATCCTGAACATCTATGCTCCAAATGCAAGGGCACCGTCATTCACAAAAGAAACTTTATTAAAGCTCAAAGCACACATTGCACCTAACACAATAATTGTGGGTGACTTCAACACTGCACTTTCCTCAATGGACCGATCAGGAAAACAGAAATTGAACAGGGACACAATGAAACTAATTGAAGCTTTGGACCAATTAGATTTAACAGATATATATAGAACATTCTATCCTAAAGCAAAAGAATATACCTTTTTCTCAGCACCTCATGGTACCTTCCCCAAAATCGACCATATAATTGGTCACAAGACAGACCTCAAAAATATAAGAAGATCGAACTAATCCCATGCCTCCTATCAGATCACTATGGAGTAAAAGTGGTCTTCAATAGCAACAAAAACAACAGAAAACCCACATACACGTGGAAACTGAACAATATTCTACCCAATGATACCTTGGTCAAGGAAGAAATAAAGAAAGAAATTAAAGACTTTTTAGAACTTAATGAAAATGAAGACACAACATACCCAAATCTATGGGACACAATGAAAGCAGTGCTAAGAGGAAAACTAATAGCCCTGAGTGCCTCCAAAAAGAAAATGGAGAGAGCATACATTACCAACTTAATGACACACCTGAAAGCACTGGAACAAAAAGAAGCTATTTCACCCAGGAGGAGTAGAAGGCAGGAAATCATCAAACTCAGGGCCGAAATCAATCAAGTAGAAACAAAGAGAACCATACAAAGAATCAACAAAAGCAGGAGCTGGTTCTTTGAGAAAATCAACAAGATAGATAAACCCTTAGCCAGACTAACCAAAGGGCACAGAGACAGTATCCAGATTAACAAACTTAGAAATGAAAAGGGAGATATAACAACAGAAACTGAGGAAATTCAAAAAATCATTAGATCCTACTACAAAAGCCTATACTCAACACAACTGGAGAATCTGGAGGAAATGGACAGTTTCCTAGACAGATATCTGACACCAAAACTAAATCAGGATCAAATAGATCAACTAAACAGTCCCATAACACCTGAAGAAATAAAAAAAGGTCATAGAAAGTCTCCCAACCAAAAGAAGAACAGGACGAGATGGCTTCAGTGCAGAATTCTATCAGACCTTCATAGAAGACCTAACACCAATACTCTTCAAACTATTCCACAAAATAGAAACAGAAGGAACTCTACCCAAATCATTCTATGAAGTCAGAATTACGCTGATACCAAAACCACACAAATATCCAACAAAGAAAGAGAATTTCAGGCCAATTTCTCTTATGAATATTGATGCAAAAATACTTAATAAAATTCTCACCAACTGAATCCAAGAACACATCAAAACGATCATCCACCATGATCAAGTAGGCTTCATCCCTGGGATGCAGGGATGGTTTAATGTAAGGAAATCCATCAATGCTATCCACTACATAAACAAACTCAAAGAAAAAAACCATATGATCATCTCATTAGATGCAGAAAAAGCATTTGACAAAATTCAGCATCCTTTCATGCTAAAAGTCTTGGAAAGAAAGGCTTGATCCAGCATTGTAGGGGAGTACCAGGACAGAGAAAAGGGAGGGGGAAAGATAGGAGAATGGATGGAGAGAAGAGGACTTATGGGACATATGGGGAGGGGGGGACTGGGAAAGGGGAAAGCTTTTGGATTGTAAACAAAGAATATAGAAAATAAAAATATTCAAAAAAAAGTCTTGGAAAGAACAGGAATTCAAGGCCCATACCTAAACATCGTTAAAGCAATATACAGCAAACTGGTAGCCAACATCAAACTAAACAGAGAGAAACTTGAAGCAATCCCACTAAAATCAGAGACTAGACAAGGCTGTCTGTCCTCTCTCTCCATATCTTTTCAATATAGTACTTGAAGTTCTAACTAGAGCAATTAGACAACATAAGGAGGTCAAGGGGATATAAATTGGAAAGGAAGAAATCAAATTATCACTATTTGCAGCTGACATGATAATCTACTTAAGTGACCCGAAAACCTCCACCAGAGAACTCCTACAGCTGATAAACAACTTCAGCAAAGTGGCTGGTTATAAAATCAACTCAAGCAAATCAGTTGCCTTCCTATACTCAAAGGATAAGCAGACTGAGAAAGAAGTTAGGGAAATGACATCCTTCACAATAGCCACAAACAATATAAAGTATCTTGGTATGACTCTAACCAAACAAGTGAAAGATCTATATGACAAGAACTTCAGGTCTCTGAAGAAGTAAATCAAAGAAGACCTCAGAAAATGGAAAAATATGCCATGCTCGTGGATCGGCGGGATTAATATAGTTAAAATGGCCATCTTGCCAAAAGCAATCTACAGATTCAATGCAATCCCCATCAAAATCCCAACTCAGTTCTTCACAGAGTTAGAAAAAGCAATTCTCAAATTCATCTGGAATAACAAAAAACCCAGGATAGCTAAAATTATTCTCAACAACAAAAGAAATTCTGGGGGAATCATTATCCCTGACTTCAAGCAACACTACAGAGCAATAGTGTTAATAAACTGCATGGTATTGGCACAGTGGCAGACAAGTGGACTAATGGAATAGAATTGAAGATCCAGAAATGAACCCACACACATATGGTCACTTGATCTTCGACAAAATCCAAAAACATAAAGCCAGTGGAAAAAAGATAGCCTTTTCAACAAATGGTGCTGGTTCAATTGGAGGTCAGCATGCAGAAGAATGCGAATTGATCCATTCTTATCTCCATGTACTAAACTTCACTCCAAGTGGATCAAGGACTTCCATGTAAAACCAGACACACTGAAACTAATAGAAAAGATACTGGGGAAGACCCTAGAGGACATGGGCACGGGGAAAAATTTCCTGAACAGATCACCAATAGCTTATGCTCTAAGATCAAGAATTGACAAATGGCAATGAATTCATGAAATTCTTAGGCAAATGGATGGAGCTAGAGAACATCATACTAAGTGAGGTAACCCAGACTCAAAAGGTGAATCATGGTATGCACTCACTAATAAGTGGATATTAACCTAGAAAACTGAAATACCCAAAACATAATCCACACATCAAATGAGGTATAAGAAGAAAGGAGGAGTGGCCCCTTGTTCTGGAAAGACTCAGTGAAGCAGTATTCGGCAAAACCAGAACGGGGAAGTGGGAAGGGGTGGGTGGGGGGTCAGGGGAAGAGAAGGGGGCTTATGGGACTTTCAGGGAGTGGAGGGCTAGAAAAGGGGAAATCATTTGAAATGTAAATAAAAATATATCGAATAAAAAAAAGAATTAAGAATTGACAAATGGGACCTCATAAAATTACAAAGTTTCTGTAAGGCAAAGGACACTGTTAAAAGGACAAAACAGCAACCATCAAATTGGGAAAGGATATTCACCAACCCTACATCTGATAGAGGGCTAATATCCAATATATACAAAGAACTCAAGAAGTTAGACCCCAGGGAACCAAATAACCCTATTAAAAATGGGGTACAGATCTAAACAGAGAATTTTCACCTGAAGAAATCCGGATGGCTGAGAGGCACCTTAAGAAGTGCTCAACATCTTTAGTCATTAGGGAAATGCAAATCAAAACAACCCTGAGATTTCACCTTACACCAGTCAGACTGGCTAAGGTCAAAAGCTCAGGAGACAGCAGGTGTTGGCGAGGATGTGGAGAAAGGGGAACACTCCTCCACTGCTGGTGTGGCTGTAAGATGGTACAACCACTTTGGAAATCAGTCTGGCGGTTCCTCAGAAAACTGGACATGACACTTCCGGAGGTCCCTGCTATACCTCTCCTGGGCATATACCCAAAGGATTCCCTGGCATGCAATAAAGAAACATGCTCCATTATGTTCATAGCAGCCTTATTTATAATAGCCAGAAGCTGGAAAGAACCCAGATGCCCCTCAAAGGAGGAATGGATACAGAAAACGTGGTATATTTACACAATGGAATACTACTCAGCAATTAGAAACAATGAATTCACAAAATTTTTAGGCAGATGGTTTGATCTGGAAAATATCATCCTAAGTGAGGTAACCCAGTCACAAAAGAATACACATGGAATGCAACCTCTGATAAGTGGATATTAATTAGACCAGAAGCCCTGAATACCCAAGGCACAAATCGCATAAGAAATGATTCCCATGAAGAAGTATGGAGAAGATCCTGATCCTGGAAAGGATTGATCTAGCATTGAAGGGGAATATAAGGACAGAGAAAAAAGGGAGGGAGGTGATTGGAGAATGGATGGAGAGAAGAAGGTTTATGGGACATATGGGAAGGGGGGATCCGGGAAAGGAGAAATCATTTGGAATATAAACAAAGAATATAGAAAATAAAAATATTTAAAAAAAAAAGAAACAGAAGGAACACTACCCAACTCCTTCTACAAAGCCACAATTGTGCTCATACCAAAACCACACAAAGATCCAACAAAGAAAGAAAACTTCAGACCAATTTCCCTTATGAGAAACGATGCAAAAATACTCAATAAAATTCTTGCCAAACAAATCCAAGAACACATTAAAAACGATCATCCACCATGATCAAGTAGGTTTTATCCCAGGGATGCAGGGTTGGTTCAATATACAGAAATCCATCAATGCTATCTACTACATAAACAAACTCAAAGAAAAAAACCACATGGTCATTTCATTGGATGCTGAAAAAGCATTCGACAAAATTCAGCATCCTTTCGCACTTAAAGTCTTGGAAAGAACAGGAATTCAAGGCCCATACCTAAACATAGTAAAAGCAATATACAGCAAACCAGTCAAACTAAACTAAACCAGCATCAAATTAAATGGAGAGAAACTTGAAGCAATCCCACTAAAATCAGGGACTAGACAGGGCTGCCCCCTTTCTCCTTATCTTTTCAATATTGTACTTGAGGTACTAGTTCAGGCAATTAGACAACATAAGGAGGTCAAAGGGATACAAATTGGAAAGGAAGAAGTCATACTCTCATTATTTGAAGATGACATGATAGTCTACCTAAGTGACCCAAAAAACTCCACTAGAGAACTCCTACAGCTGACAAACAACTTCAGCAAAGTAGCAGGATATAAAATCAACTCAAGCAAATCAGTAGCCTTCCTATACTCAGAGGATAAGCAGGCTGAGAAAGATATTAGGGAAATGACACCCTTCACAATAGCCACAAACATGGCTATTGTGAATGCTTGGGTGACTCTTACCAAACATGTGAAAGATCTGTATGACAAGAACTTCAAGACTTTGGATTTATTTGAAACAATAAGATGAGGAACACCGGATGAAGCCATAAGATAATCTGAAGTTTCTTCAGGACCATTTGTCAACTGGCACAGTAATATCATTGCAAAAGTCGAATTTCTTACAACATTTTATCAATACTTTATAATCACCATAGTCATAGTCATCCATTATGCAGTTTGTCTGGCATCTAGAGTATGCATCACTTGGCATATATACTGTGGGAGATAAAAATAGTGTTAATATATTGTTTCAAATGAAGCAAGCCACAAATCCAAGTAAAGAAAGAATGAACCAACATTATGTTAAATGACAAACTATTTCTCTATATCAATTAATCCTATACTGGCTTGACACTGTAGATATTGAAGCAAACTGTGGCTGCTCCCTCCGAGGCAGGAAGGCACAATGTACTTGGTAAACATTTGTGGTGTTCCAGGCTCTGTGGAGATCTTGAGCTCAACTGATTCTATTATTAGGGCTTCCATATTATAAGAATGAATTTGAGCCCTGAAGAGAAAGAGGCACTGTCCCCCCTACATTAACTGCACACACTACTTACCATTGTAAGGTGGAACCCAAAATCTAACAGTCAGACAAGGTTCACCATCTTTGGCAGGCCATGTTCTCATTTCATGTATACATTTATGATGTGAATAGGATTTATATTCTCTACCCATGAGAGCTAAAGCTGCAAGAAATAAAAAGAAGACTGCTGAAAGAAAAGGGAAACACTTATACTCCCAGGCTGCTTAACTTCATTAAGGTTTTGCTTTATGGAGATATGTTTCAGGTAGCAGCATGTCTTAAGCAAATGGATGATCTAATCCTCTCCCTATAGAAGCCAAGGGCAAAACTGGTAGGCAGGGAGCCTGGGGATTCTCCACAGCACCACACTGCCCTTAGTTCATTTTCTACATTTCTACATTTACTGTAGGTAGAAAGAAGAGAAGTTTCCTCAGAGTTGGGGCAAAATTCAAGGTTCAGTTAGGTAACAGTACTATGGTGGCTGTGAATTTCTCACTCTACAGATTAATTAATAATTTAGCAAATGGGCGGCGGCGGCGGTAGCAGTGGCTGCTCCAGCTGAAGGGCCATCAGCGGTGGAACCAAGGCGACACAGGGTCCAGTTAGGCCCTGCGCCCACGACCACTGACCTTCGCTGACCAGCCGGGCAGCAAGCAGCTGCGGTTCTGCAGAGCCTTTCGCTGCACGGAAGCCACTTCAGAACTCGGCTTCCCACCAGTCAGGAGAGACTCACCTCCATCTTGATCCCGGGCTCCAGAGATCGGTCAGACTGAGGTACACAAACATAATCCTAGGCCCAACACCGCAGGGGTCTGAGCCAGAGGGGCGTTGGCCTGCACCCAGGCCCTGGGCTGTTCGAGTGGCCATCGGGGCGCCAACCCAGCCAGGAGTTTTTTTTTTTGCCCTGGCCGGCGCACGCGCCGCCATTTTGCCTACAGGAGCCAGAGTGCTCGGGAGGGCAGAGACTGCTAACAAGCGTAGCCTGAGGCTAACAAAACGGGGGTCTAGGCCCCAAAAGGCACAGGACTAACCCCAAGAACTGGGCGGTTTGGTGGGCCATCTGTGTGTCAACCCGTCCAGGAGGTTATTAGCACAACAGACTCTCCCGGTGCTTTCGGGGAGCGCGGACGCGCACGCCCGCCATCCGGGTCACCTGGCGGACCCAAATAACAGTCATAGCCCTAGGGGAACTTTGCTCTGACCTTGGCCTCCCAGGCGTTTGCCTGGACTCAGGGCCGGGGCGACAAGGCTAACCTAGTGTGCGCCAGCCCGGTTGGGGAAATCGACTGCCCAGCGGAGTGAGCGAAACACAGGGGAGGCCACAGCAGCATACACCTTCGGAGCTCCCTGGGGGTGCACACGGGTTCCATCTGGTCCACAGACACAATCTGGGGCAAGGCCTCAGGCAGAAGCCCTCAGGTCAACTCTTTCCGCTTCAGAGCAGACTGGGTGGCCGCCACATCTCCAGGTCCATCAAGAGGCTAGTGGGGGCTTCCGGGCGGCCAGCTGGGAGAAGTCGGTGTGCTCCAATAAATCCTGCGGGCCCCAGCGGGAGCCTTCAGGTGCCTGCTTCGGGATCTGAACAGCCTGGACAACAGCACCCTGTCTACAGGCAGTGCAGAGTGTAAGCTGTGCACCAGAGGCCAACGGGGAAGGGGCAGCTTGCACTGGTGAGTCTAGCACTGACAAGACCAAGTAACACCAGTGAGAGCTAGATGGCAAAAGGCAAACGCAGGAACGTCACTAACAGAAATCAAGGCAATATGGCAACATCTGAACCAAATTCTCCTCTACCAGCAAGTCCTGGATACCCCATCACACCAGTAAAACAAGATTTGGATTTAAAATCACTGGTCATGATGCTGGTACAGGAACACATGAAGGACATTCAGGAGAAAATGGATCAAAAGTTAGAAGCCCTTGCAAGGGAAACACAAAAATCATTGAAAGAAATCCAGGAGAATACAAAAGCCAACAAGGAGGAAATGCAAAAAACACTTAAAGAAATACAGGAGAACTTTGCTCAACAGGCTGAGGTCATGAAAGACGAAACACAAAAATCTCTTAAAGAAATACAGGAGAACTTTGGTCAACAGGCTGAGGTCATGAAAGAAAAAACACAAAAATCTCTTAAAGAATTACAGGAAAGCACAAACAAGCAAGTGAAGGAGCTAAGCAAAACCATCCAGGATCTAAAATCAGAAGTAGAAACAACTAAGAAAACTCAAAAGGAGACAACTTTGGAGATAGAAAGCCTTGGGAAGAAATCAGGGGACAGAGATGCAAATATCAACAACAGAATACAAGAAATAGAAGAAAGAATCTCAGATGCTGAAGATTCCATAGAAACCATGGACTCAACAGTTAAAGAAAATGCAAAATGCAAAAAGCTTGTAACCCAAAATATCCAGGAAATCCAGGACAAAATGAGAAGACCAAACCTAAGGATTATAGGCATAGATGAGAGTGAAGATTTACAACTTAAAGGGCCAGCAAATATCTTCAATAAAATTATGGAAGAAAACTTCCCTAACCTAAAGAGAGAGATGCCCATGAATATACAAGAAGCCTACAGAACTCCAAACAGACTGGACCAGAACAGAAATACTTCCCGTCACATAATAATCAAAACACCAAATGTTCTAAACAAAGAAAGAATATTAAAGGCAGTAAGAGAAAAAGGCCAAGTAACATATAAAGGAAGACCTATCAGAATCACAGCAGACTTTTCACCTGAGACTATGAAGGCTAGAAGGTCCTGGGCAGATCTCATGCAGACTCTAAGAGAACACAAATGCCAACCAAAACTACTATATCCAGCAAAACTCTCAATCACCATAGATGGAGAGAAACTAAGATATTTCACGACAAAACCAAGTTCACCCAATATCTATCCACAAACCCGGCCCTAAAAAGGATAATAGGAGGACAACACCAATACAAGGAGGGAAACTTCACCCTGAAAAAAGCAAGATAGTAACCTTTCATCAAACCCAAAAGAAGTTAAGCAATCAAATTTAAAAAATAACGTCAAAAATGATAGGAAGTAACAATCACTATTCCTTAATATCTCTTAACATCAATGGACTCAATGCCCCAATAAAAAGACACAGACTAACTGACTGGATACGTAAACAGGACCCTACATTTTGCTGCTTACAGGAAACACACCTCAGGGTCAAAGACAAACACTACCTTAGAGTAAAAGGCTGGAAGACAATTTTACAAGCAAATGGTCTCAGGAAACAAGCTGGAGTAGCCATTTTAATATCAGATAAAATTGACTTTCAACCCAAAGTCATCAAAAGAGACTCTGAGGTACACTTCTTGCTGATCAAAGGAAAAATACAACAAGAAGAACTCTCAATCCTGAACATCTATGCTCCAAATGCAAGGGCACCCTCTTTCATAAAAGAAACTTTATTAAAACTCAAAGCACACATTGCACCTAACACAATAATTGTGGGTGACTTCAACACTGCACTTTCCTCAATGGACCGATCAGGAAAACAGAAACTAAACAAGGACACAATGAAACTAATTGAAGCTTTGGACCAATTAGATTTAACTGATATATATAGAACATTCTATCCTAAAACAAAAGAATATACCTTTTTTTCAGCACCTCATGGTACCTTCTCCAAAATCGATCATATAATTGGTCACAAGACAGACCTCAACAAATATAAGAAGATAGAACTAATCCCATGCCTCCTATCTGATCACTATGGAATAAAAGTGGTCTTCAATAGCAACAGAAACAACAGAAAACCCACATACACGTGGAAATTGAACAATACTCTACTCAATGATACCTTGGTCAAGGAAGAAATAAAGAAAGAAATTAAAGACTTTTTAGAACACAATGAAAATGAAAACACAACATACCCAAATCTATGGGACACAATGAAAGCAGTGCTAAGAGGAAAACTCATAGCCCTGAGTGCCTCCAAAAAGAAAATGGAGAGAGCATACATTACCAACTTAATGACACACCTGAAAGCCCTAGAACAAAAAGAAGCTATTTCACCCAGGAGGAGTAGAAGGCAGGAAATCATCAAACTCAGGGCCGAAATCAATCAAGTAGAAACAAAGAGAACCATACAAAAAATCAACAAAACCAGGAGCTGGTTCTTTGAGAAAATCAACAAGATAGATAAACCCTTAGCCAGACTGACCAAAGGGCACAGAGAAAGTATCCAAATTAACAAACTTAGAAATGAAAAGGGAGACATAACAACGGAAACTGAGGAAATCCAAAAAATCATCAGATCCTACTACAAGAGCCTGTACTCAACGCAACTGGAGAATCTGGAGGAAATGGACAATTTCCTTGACAGATACCAAATACCAAAATTAAATCAGGACCAACTAGACCATCTGAACAGTCCCATAAAGCCTAAAGAAATAGAAGGAGTCATAGAAAGTCTTCCAACCAAAAAAAGCACAGGACCAGATGGTTTCAGTGCAGAATTCTACCAGACCTTCAAAGAAGAGTTAACACCAATACTCTTCAAACTATTCCACAAAATAGAAACAGAAGGAACACTACCCAATTCCTTCTATGAAGCCACAATTACGCTGATACCAAAGCCACACAAAGATCCAACAAAGAAAGAGAACTTCAGACCAATTTCCCTTATGAACATCGATGCAAAAATACTCAATAAAATTCTTGCCAACCAAATCCAAGAACACATCAAAACGATCATCCACCATGATCAAGTAGGCTTTATCCCGGGAATGCAGGGTTGGTTCAATATACGGAAATCCATCAATACAATCCACTACATAAACAAACTCAAAGAACAAAACCACATGGTCATTTCATTGGATGCTGAAAAAGCATTTGACAAAATTCAGCATCCCTTCATGCTTAAAGTCTTGGAGAGAACAGGAATTCAAGGCCCATACCTAAACATAGTAAAAGCAATATACAGCAAACCGGTAGCCAGCATCAAACTAAATGGAGAGAAACTTGAAGCAATCCCACTGAAATCAGGGACCAGACAAGGCTGCCCCCTTTCTCCTTATCTTTTCAATATTGTACTTGAGGTACTAGCTCGGGCAATTCGACAACATAAGGAGGTCAAAGGGATACAAATTGGAAAGGAAGAAGTCAAACTATCATTATTTGCAGACGACATGATCGTCTACCTAAGTGACCCAAAGAACTCCACTAGAGAGCTCCTACAGCTGATAAACAACTTCAGCAAAGTGGCAGGTTATAAAATCAACACAAGCAAATCAGTGGCCTTCCTATACTCAAAGGATAAGCAGGCTGAGAAAGAAATTAGGGAAATGACCCCCTTCACAATAGCCACAAACAGTATAAAGTATCTTGGGGTGACTCTTACCAAACATGCGAAAGATCTGTATGACAAGAACTTCAAGACTCTGAAGAAGGAAATGGAAGAAGACCTCAAAAAATGGGAAAACCTCCCATGCTCATGGATCGGTAGAATCAATATAGTTAAAATGGCCATTTTGCCTAAAGCACTATACAGATTCAATGCAATACCCATCAAAATCCCAACTCAATTCTTCACAGAGTTAGAAAGAGCAATTATCAAATTCATCTGGAACAACAAAAAACCCAGGATAGCTAAAACTATTCTCAGCAACAAAAGAAAATCTGGGGGAATCAGTATCCCTGACCTCAAGCAATACTACAGAGCAATAGTGTTAAAAACTGCATGGTATTGGTACAGTGACAGGCAGGAGGATCAATGGAACAGGATTGAAGATCCAGAAATGAACCCACACACCTATGGCCACTTGATCCTCGACAAAGAGGCTGAAAACATCCAATGGAAAAAAGATAGCCTTTTCAACAAATGGTGCTGGTTCAACTGGAGGTCAGCATGCAGAAGAATGCGAATTGATCCATCCTTGTCTCCTTGTACTAAGCTCAAATCCAAATGGATCAAGGACCTCCACATAAAGCCAGACACTCTGAAGCTAATAGAAAAGAAACTGGGGAAGACCCTTGAGGACATCGGTACAGGGAGAAAGTTTCTGAACAGAACACCAATAGCGTATGCTCTAAGAGCAAGAATTGACAAATGGGACCTCATAAGGTTACAGAGTTTCTGTAAGGCAAAGGACACCATCAAGAGGACAGATCGGCAACCAACAAATTGGGAAAAGATCTTCACCAATCCTACATCAGATAGAGGGCTAATATCCAATATATATAAAGAATTCAAGAAGTTAGACTCCAGAAAACCGAACAACCCTATTAAAAAATGGGGTACAGAGTTAAACAAAGAATTCTCACCTGAAGAACTTCGGATGGCGGAGAAGCATCTTAAAAAATGCTCAACTTCATTAGTCATTAGGGAAATGCAAATCAAAACAACCCTAAGATTTCATCTTACACCAGTCAGAATGGCTAAGATTAAAAATTCAGGAGACAGCAGGTGTTGGAGAGGGTGCGGAGAAAGAGGAACACTCCTCCATTGCTGGTGGGGTTGCAAATTGGTACAACCACTCTGGAAAGCAGTCTGGCGGTTCCTCCGAAAACTGGGCACCTCACTTCCAGAAGATCCTGCTATACCACTCCTGGGCATATACCCAGAGGATTCCCCACCATGTAATAAGGATACATGCTCTACTATGTTCATAGCAGCCCTATTTATAATTGCCAGATGCTGGAAAGAACCCAGGTATCCCTCAACAGAAGAGTGGATACAAAAAATGTGGTATATCTACACAATAGAGTACTATTCAGCCATTAGAAACAATGAATTCATGAAATTCTTAGGCAAATGGATGGAGCTAGAGAACATCATACTAAGTGAGGTAACCCAGACTCAAAAGGTGAATCATGGTATGCACTCACTAATAAGTGGTTATTAACCTAGAAAACTGGAATACCCAAAACGTAATCCACACATCAAATGAGATACAAGAAGAAAGCAGAAGTGGTCCCTGGTTCTGGAAAGACTCAGTGAAACAGTATTTGGCAAAACCAGAACGGGGAACTGGGAAGGGGTGGGAGGGAGGACAGGGGAAGAGAAGGGGGCTTACGGGACTTTCGGGAAGTGGGGGGGGGGGCTAGAAAAGGGGAAATCATTTGAAATGTAAATAAATTATATCGAATAAAAAAAAGAAGGAAAAAAAATAATTTAGCAAATATAGAAGACACAAAGTTATGTCAAGTCTCTAGTGAAGAATAAGTTAAGGAAAGATCCATGTAAGTAAAAACAGAAGTCGAATGGCCAGGATTAAAGTGTCTCTCTTGGTGAAACTGAACATTATTGTACTTTAAGCCCATAGAACCCCCCCAAACAAAGGGTTTACTAAGAATATGAAAGGGTTCAAGCTAAGTTGATCCCTTAGCTGTTATGAAACCAGTCTTCCAATATTTACCAGTTTGCATACAGAGTAACAGAATGATGCCCAGCTTCTGTACATTTCCCATCGAGGATCTGCGAACTCTTGCAGCAGGTGTGGAAAAGAAATGGAACTAGATGATAGACTAGCATAGGCTTAAAAGTAGCCAACTATTTTATAACTCTCTTCATTGGTCAATATGAACACAAAAGGTAAAACTAGATGCCAATCTAAGTCATGGTAACCTGGCAAATATCCAGATCTTTCTTCCATGACAAAATTTTCCCTTGTTCCTCCTCAGATGTAAGATTGCCAAAACTGTAAAGTAACCAAAGAAGCAATCTCATCACAGAGATTTTTATGTATAGTATATAAAATATGTAGCTCACAAGTCCCACCCTATATGGGGATTCTTGAAGAGATATGTAAATAAGCCATTTTCCCAATCACAGAAAGGAGTGATCATCTAGAAAGAAGAAAGTGGAAAGTCACCATGAGGTGAACTGCTGCCACCAGAGACTCCATACTCAACGTCACGGGGTATTTAATACATAAAGTCTTAACTAGGCTTTAACAATGGTACAATTTAAAAAATAAAGACAGTGTTTCATTGGGATCCAGATTTCTTTGAGAAATAAATGGGATTGGATATCATACTTCAGGGAGAAATGACAGCTCCAGCAGTTCACAAATGGGCCCATATTCTTGAGTAAAAATTTCAAACCCTTAATTAAAGCTATCTTGGAAGAAGTATCCTTTCTGCTCAAAGACATCTTCAGATACATCTCAAAGGTTCTATTGCAGCCTTTTCTGAAGTCGACAGGAAAATGTGGCGTTATGTTGTTCTACGCCGTGGGTAGTAGTGAGATAAGAGATTTCAACATCTTTATTCTGCCCATGAGGTTGCCAACAGGTTCTGATTCCCTCATCCATCGTTGTTTTTTTCAAACCTGTCTCATCCTGAAGCTTTAATGTCTTATTTGCACTGTTCACCCCTGTGACAACTGAGTAGCTAACACAGAGTCCTTCATGTGATGCCTTCAGAATGTTTCATTGTTGTATTGGTAAAACACCTTGTAAAGATTAACGTTTTTCTAGTACCATGCACTTCTTGTATTTGGAGAATCACTAAAGAAGTAAAGATGAGGAATATGTTCCCACAATTCCAATCAGCATCCTTTCTAAGGTAAAAGTTTCTCAGTGTCCTCAGGTTCCCATCTTTAGATAGTCTAAGTACTCTGGGAAAATTATACTTATCAGTGATTTGAATTATTGTGAATTCAGAAGACAATTGTGCCAGGTGTTTCTTTGGGATTATTGAGAAGCAGTAGTTTTATTATGATCACTACCTAACTTCTGTCTCTATCTTCACAGATACTTGGTTTGACTCATTGTTCAGTCATTGAATATATATGCAGATAGCATAGTCCATACTTATTCATGCCCTAGGCATGTGATTCAGTCTGTGAGTTCATATGACATTTGATTATGTTGTTTTCTTGTTATCCTCTATCTATGCTGGCTCCTACACTTTTTTTGTTCTCCTCTGTAGGATTCTCTGAGCCCTGAGGTTAGGAAACTGATAAGAGATTTCTCATTTAGGAATGACGATTATTTCAAGGTCTCCGACTTTGTGTATAATGTCTGGTTGTAGGTATCTATATTTATTGCCATCTGCTGCAGGACAAAGCATCTCTGATAATGGATGATCAATGGATCTGAATATCATTATGAGTCATTTATTGTTATTTTTGTCTGTTTTGGAATAGTACTTTGTGATTTTATGCTAGTTTCTTCAGCTATTGAATTTCTAGTCCTTGATCAACCAAGCAGTGTCAAGTGTGAATTCCTTCTAGTGGAATGGGTTTTAAATCAAACCAAAAATTGGTTGGTAACTTACAAGATTTTTTATTTAACATTTCCTTTTCTTTTTTCTTATCTATCTATCTTTTACACTCCAGATTTTGTTGCCTGCCCCATCCACCCTCCAAGTGTTCCACATCACATATCTCTTCCCCATCCTGTCTCCACAAAGATCTTCCTGACCAATCAGACCTCTAAATTCCCTGGGAACCCGTTTCTTGAGAGTTAGGTGCATCTTCTCTGACTGAATCCAAACCCAGAATTCCTCTGCTGTATATGTGTTGGGGGCTTCATTTCAGCTGGAATATGCTGCCTTGTTAGTGATCCAGTGTTTGAGAGATCTCAGGAGTCCAGGTTAATTGAGACTGTTGATCCTCCTACAGGATCACCCTCCTCATCATCATCTTCTTCCAGCCTTTCCCTAATTCAACCACAGGGGTCAGCAGCTTCTGTCCATTGGTTGGGTACAAATATCTGCATCTGACTCTTTCAGCTGCTTGTTGGGTCTTCCAGAGTGCGGTCATGGTAGATCCCTTTTTGTGAGTGTTCCATAACCTCAGTAATATCGTCAGACATTGGGACCTCCCCTTGAGCTGGATCACACTTTGGGCCTGTGACTGGACCTTCTTTTCCTCAGGTTTCTCTCCATTTCCAACCCTTCAGTTCTTTCAGACAAGAACAATTATGGGTCAGAGTTTTGACTGTGGGATGGCAAGCCCATTCCTCACTTGATGCCCAGTCTACCTGCTGCAGGTGGGCTCTATAAGTTCTATCTCCCTACTGTCAGGCTTTTCATCTAAGTTTCCTCCCTTTGAGTGCTGAGAGTCTCTCACTTCCCAAGTCTCTGGTGCATTCTGGAGGGTCCCTCCAACCGCCTATCTCCCTAGTTTGCCTGTTTCCATTCTTTCTGCTGGTGGTCCTCAGGGCTTCATTCTTTTTCCCTCACCCAAAACCAGATCAGATTCCCCTTCCCCCATCCACTTTCCCTCCCTTCCTCCCCACTTGTGATTGCTTTCATCTCCCTCTCAAGTGGATTGAGGCATCCTCACTTGGGCACTTCAGCTTGTTGACCATTTTGAGTTCTGTGGACTGTATCTTGGGTGCTCTGTACATTTTTGGCTAACATCCACTTACTAGTTAGTACATACCACACATGTTCTTTGGGGTCTGAGTTACCTCACTCAGGATGATACTTTTGATTGGTATAAGGTATAATCTTAGGGTCGTTTTCATTTGCATTTCTCTGATGACAAGGACTTTAAACATTTCTTTAGGTGCTTCTCAGCCCTTTGAGATTCCTTAATTGTGAAATCTCAGTTTAATCTATACCCCATTTTTGATTGGGCTGTTTGGTTTTTATGGTGATTAGTTTCTTGAGTTCTTTATGTATTTTGGATATTAGCCCTCCATGGGATGTGCGATTAGTGAAGATTTTTTCCCAATCTGTAGGTTTCCAATTTGTCTTATTGACTATGTCCTTTGCCTTACAGAAGCTTTCCAGTTTCATGAGGTCTCATTTATCAATTCTTGATCTTAGGACATAAGCCATTGGAGATATGTTTAGAAAATTTCCCGGTGTGCCAAAGAGTTCAAGGCTCTTTCCCAGTTTCTCTTCTATTAGATGCAGTATGTCTAGTTTTATGCTGGGTCTTTGATCCACTTGGACTTGAGTTTTGTGCAAGGTGATAAATATGGGTCTATTTGCATTTTTATACATTCAGATAGCCAGTTAGACCAGCACCATTTATTGAAGATGCTTTCTTTTATCCATTGTATATTTTTGGCTTCTTTGTAAAAGATCAAGTGTGCGTAAGTATGTGATATTATTTCTGGGTCTTCATTTCTTTTTTTTTTTTTTTTGCTTTGTTTTGGTTTTTTGTTTTTGTTTTTGTTTTTTCCTTTTCTATAAGTTTGAAACTGTTTCTTTTTTATTCCATATATTTTTTAATTACATTTCAAATAATTTCCCCTTTTCTGGCCCCCCACTTCCCGAAAGTCACATAAGTCCCCTTCCCTCCCCCTGTTCTCCCATCCATCCCTTCCCACTTCCCTGTTCTGGTTTTGCCCTATACTGCTACCCTGAGTCTTTCCAGAACAAGGGGCCACTCCTCTGTTCTTCTTGTACCTCATTTGATGTGTGGATTATGTTTTGAGTATTCCAATTTTCTAGGCTAATATCCACTTATTAGTGAGTGCATACCATGATTCATCTTTTGAGACTGGGTTACCTCACTTAGTATGATGTTCTCCAGCTCCATCCATTTGTCTAAGAATTTCATGAATTCATTGTTTCTAATGGCTGAATAGTACTCTGTTGTGTATATATACCACATTTTTTGCATCCATTCTTCTGTTGAGGGATACCTGGGTTCTTTCCAGCTTCTGGCTATTGTAAATAGGGCTTATATGAACATAGTGGAGCACATATCCTTATTACATGGTGGGGAATCCTCTGGGTATATGCCCAGGAGTGGTATAGTAGGATCCTCGGGAAGTGACATGCCCAGTTTTCTGAGGAACCGTCAGACTGATTTCCAGAGTGGTTGTACCAATTTGCAACCAGCAGTGGAGGAATGTTCCTCTTTCTCCACATCCTTGCCAACACCTGCTGTCTCCTGAATTTTTAATCAGATATACTTTTAAATTGCTGGTCAAAACTTTCAATTTTCATTTTTTTGTTGTTGTGGTGGGTTTTTTGTTCTTTTGTTGGTTATTTTATTTATTTACATTTTAAATGTTATCCCTCTTCCAGTTTCCCCTCCACAAACCCCTATCTGATCCCCCCTCCCACTGCATCTATGAGCATGTGGCCCCACCCACCCACACAGTCCCAGAGTCTAGCATCCCTCTAGCCTAGAGCATCAAGCCTCCACAGGACCAAGGGCCTTACCTCCCATTGATGCCAAGATAAGGCAATCCTCTGCTACATTATGCAACTTTAGCCTTGGGTTCCTCCATGGTTGGTGGTTTAGTCCCTTGGAGCTCTGAGGGGATCTAATTGGTTGATATTGTTGTTCTTCCTATGGCTCTGAAAACACCTTTAGCTCCTTCTGCCCTTCTAACTCTCTCATTGGGGTCCCCATGCTCAATCCTATGGTTGCCTGCTAGCATCTGCCTCTATATGTCAGGCTCTGGCAGAGCCTTTCAGAGTCACCTAATCTTACAAAATTTCATCTTAGCACTCCATTCGTTGTATATCGTAAATTTGGTTATGTTGTGCCTTCATTTTCATTAAATTCTACAAAGTCTTTTATTTATTTACTTTCCCATGACCCAGAGATCATTGAATAGAGAGTTGTTCAGTTTCCATGAGTATGTAGGCTTTCTGGTGTTTCTGTTGTTGTTGAAGCCCAGATTTAATCCATTGTGCTCTGATAAAATACAAGGTCTTATTTTAATTTTTTTATATGGATGCCTTTCTTTTATTCGTGGATGCTTGCTTTGTGAATGATGATATGGTCAGCTTTGGGAAAGGATCCATGAAGTCCTGAAAAGGTATATTATTCTGTGTATGGGTGAAATGTTCTATGCATGTCTCTTAGTTCCATTTCATTCAGAATGTCATTTTAACTATTTCTCTCATTAGCTTTTGTCTGGATGACCAATCAATCACTGAGGGTTGGGGTACTGAAGTCTCCCACTATTACTGTGTATGGTTTAATGTGTTATTTAAGCTTTAGCAATGTTTCTTACAAATGTTAGTATACTTGTGTTTGGGCCATAGATGTTCAGAATTGAGATATCATCTTGATAGATTTTTTTCTTTGATGAATTAAAAAGTGTTCTTCCCTGTCCTTATTGATTAATTTTGGTTAAAAGTCTACTTTTTATATATTAGAATGGCTACTCCAGCTTGCTTCTTGGGTCTGTTTGCTTAGAAACCATTTGAAAACTTTTACTCTGGGATAATGTTTATGTTTATTGTTGAGCTGTGTTTCTTGTGTGCAGAATGATGGATCCTCTTTTTGTATATTCTCTGTTATTCTGTCTCTTTTTTTGTTTTGGTTGGTTTTTTTTTTTTTGCTTTTTTAATTAGATATATTCTTTATTTACATTTCAAATGATTCCCCTTTCCTTGTTCTCCACTCCCTCAAAGTCCCATAAACCCTCTCCCTTCTCACTGTTCCCCAATCAACCCATTCCCACTTCCCTGACCTGGTATTTCCCCTGTTTCAAATGTAGGATTGGTACAGATCTTTACCCAATCTATTGGCTGTCCTTTTGGCCTATTGACAGTGTTGTTTGCCTTACAGAAGCTTTGCAATTTTATGGGGTCCCATTTGTCATTTCTTGATCATAGAGCATAAGTTATTGGTGCTCTGTTCAGGGAAAATTTTCCTGTTCCCTTGTGCTCAAAGTTCTTCACAACTTTCTCTTCTATTAGATTCAGTGTATCTGTTTTTTTTTTTAATTTTTTATTAGTTATTTCCTTTATTTACATTTCAAATGCTAACCCCTTTCCTCATTTCCTCTCTAAAAACCCCCATTCCATTCCATTTCCCCCTTACTCACCAACACCTCCTCCCACTTTCTTGACCTGGCATTTCTCTACACTGGGGCATCGAACCTTCACAGGACCAATGGACTCTCCTCTCCTTGATGTCTGAAAAGGCCATCCTCTGCTATATATGTAGCTGGAGCAATGGGCCCCTCCATGTGTACTCTTTGGCTGGTAGTTTAGTCCCTGTGAGCTCTGGGGGTACAGGTTGGTACATATTATTGTTCCTCCTATGGGGCTGCAAACCTCTTCAACTCCTTGGGTCCTTTCTCTAGCTGCCCCAGTAGGGACCCTATGCTCAGTCCATTAGTTGGCTGTGAGCCATAGTTATTTTGTTCCCCTTCTAAGAAGGATCAAAGTATGCACACTTTCTTCTTCCTTCTTGTGCTGCATGTGGTCTGTTTTGTATCTTGGGTATTCCAAGATTTTCGGCTAATATCCACTTATCAGTGAGTGCATACCATGTGTTTTCTTTTGTGATTACTTAGGATGATGTTTTCTAGTTCCATCCATTTGCTTAAGAATTTCATGAATACATTGTTTTAATAGCTGAGTAGTACTCCATTGTGTAAATGTACCACATTTTCTGTATCCATTCCTCTGTGGAGGGATATCTGGGTTCTTTCCATCTTCTGGCTATTATAAATAAGGCTGCTATGAACATAGTGGATCATGTGTTCTTATTACATGTTGAAGCATCTTCTGGGTATATGTCCAGGAATGATAAAGTTAGGTCCTCAGTTAGTACTATGTCCAATTTTCTGAGGAACCACCAAACTGATTTCCAGAGTGGTTTTACCAGATTCCAATCCCACCAGCAATGGAGGAGTGTTTCTCTTTCTCTATAACCTCTCCAGCATCTGCTGTCCCCTGACATTTTGATCTTAGCCTTTATGACTGGTGTGAGGTAGAATCTCAGGGTTGTTTTGATTTGCATTTCACTGATGATTAAGGATGTTGAACATTTCTTTAGCTGTTTCTCAGCCATTCAGTATCCCTCAGTTGAAAATTCTTTGTTTAGCTCTGTGTCCCATTTTTTCAGGGTTACTTATTTCTCTGAAGTCTAACTTCTTGAGGTTTTTTGTATTCATTGGATATCATTGATATTCATTGGATATATTGGATGTAGGATTGATAAAGATCTTTTCCCAATTTGGTGGCTGTTTTGTCCTATTGACAGTGTCATTTGCCTTACAGAACTTTGCAATTTTATGTGGTCCCATTTGTCGATTCTTGGTCTTAGAGCATAAGCCATTGGTGTTCTGTTCAGGAAATTGACCCCTGTGCCCATGTGCTTGAGGCTCTTCCCCACTTCCTCTTTTACTAGATTCACAGTATTTGGTTTTATGTGGAGGTCCTTGATCCATTTGGACTTGAGCTTTTTACAGGGAGATAATAATGGATAGATTTATTTTCTTCTTCATGTTGACTGCCAGTTGAGCCAGCACCATTTGTTGAAAAGGCTGTCTTTTTTCCTGGATGGTTTTAGCTTCTTTGTCAAAGATCAAATGACCATAGGTATATGCTTTCATTTCCAGGTCTTCAGTTTTATTCCATTGATCTACCTGCCTGTCACTGTACCAATACCATTCAGTTTTTATCATGATTGCTCTGTAGTGTAGCTTGAGGTTTGGGATGGTGATTCTGCTAGAAGTTCTTTTATTGTTGAGAATATTTTTGTTATTTCGGATGAATTTGGAAATTGCTCTTTCTACCTTTATGAAGAATTGAGATGGAACTTTGATGGGGATTGCAATGAATCTATAGATTGCTTTAGGCAGGATGGCCACTTTTACTATATTAATCCTGCCAATCCATCAGTGTGGAGGATCTTTCCATACTCTGAGATCTTCTTCAATTTCTTTCTTCAGAGACTTGAAGTTCGTGTCATACAGATCTTTTATTTGCTTGGTTAGAGTCACAAAAATGTATTTTATATTGTTTGTGACTATTGTGAAGGGTGTCATTTCCCTAATTTCTTTCTCATCCTCTTTATCCTTTGAGTGTATGAGGCTACTGATTTATTTGAGTTAATTTTATATCTAACCAATTTGTGGAAGTTGTTTATCAGGTTTAGTTCTCTGGTGGAATTTCTGGGGTCTTTTAAGTATACTATGTTATCTGCAAATAGTGATACTTTCACCTCTTCCTTTCCAATTGGTATTCCTTTGACTTTCTTTTGTTGTCTAATTGCTCTTGCTAAGACTATAAATATAAATATAGTATTATATTTAACAGGTAGGGAGAGTGTAGACAGCCTTGTTCCTGATTTCAGCAGGATTGCTTCAAGTTTCTCTCCATTTAGTTTGTTCTTGGCTACTGGTTTGCTGTATATGGCTTTTACTATGTTTATGTATGAGCCTTAAACTCCTGATCTTTCTAAGACTTTTATCAGGAAGGGAGTTGGATTTTGTCCAATGTTTTCTCGGCATTTAATGAAATGTTCATGTGTTTTTTTTCTTTGAGTTTGTTTATGTAGTGGTTTACATTGATGGATGTACTATATTAAACCATCCCTGCATCCCTGGTCTGAAGCCTACTTGGTTGTAGTGCATGATCCTTTTGATGTGTTCTTAGATTAGGTTGGGAAGAATTTTTTTTTATTATACATCTAACCCTTTTATTTAACAACTAACTGATATTTAACAGTTTCTTTCCAGATACTTTTCACAAAATTAGTAAGAATTACAGGAAAAATTAGTAACGTAAAAATCCAACTTCCCATTCTTATCATGGGGTACAAAGATCCCCAAATATAAATCTATTCCATGTTGCAACATGAATAAAGACAGGCTCATGGAATCATACCACTAGTTACAGGGCTATTTTTTTATTCGATATATTTTTTATTTACATTTCAAATGATTTCCCTTTTCCTAGCCCCCCTACTCCCAGAAAGTCCCGTAAGCCCCCTTCTCTCCCCCTGTCCTCCCACCCACCCCTTCCCACTTCCCCGTTCTGGTTTTGCTGAATACTGCTTCATTGAGTCTTTCCAGAACAAGGGGCCACTCTTCCTTTCTTCTTGTACCTCATTTGATGTGTAGATTATGTTTTGGGTATTCCAGGTTTCTAGGTTAATATCCACTTATTAGTGAGTGCATACCATGATTCACCTTTTGAGTCTGGGTTACCTCACTTAGTATGATGTTCTCTAGATTCATCCATTTGCCTAAGAATTTCATGAATTCATTGTTTCTAATGGCTGAATAGTACTCCATTGTGTAGATATACCACATTTTTTGCATCCACTCTTCTGTTGAGGGATACCTGGGTTCTTTCCAGCATCTGGCGATTATAAACAGGGCTGCTATGAACATAGTAGAGCATGTATCCTTATTACATGGTGGGGAATCCTCTGGGTATATGCCCAGAAGTGGTATAGCAGGATCTTCTGGAAGTGAGGTGCCCAGTTTTCAGAGGAACCGCCAGACTGATTTCCAGAGTGGTTGTACCAATTTGCAACCCCACCAGCAGTGGAGGAGTTCTTTCTCCACACCCTCTCCAACACCTCTCCAACACCTGCTATCTCCTGAATTTTTAATCTCAGCCATTCTGACTGGTGTAAGATGAAATCTCAGGGTTGTTTTGATTTGCATTTCCCTAATGACTAATGAAGTTGAGCATTGTTTAAGATGCTTCTCCGCCATCCGAAGTTCTTCAGGTGAGAATTCTTTAACTCTGTACCCCATTTTTTAATAGGGTTGTTCAGTTTTCTGGAGTCTAACTTCTTGAGTTCTTTATATATATTGGATATTAGCCCTCTATCTAATGTAAGATTGGTGAAGATCTTTTCCCAATTTGTTGGTTGCCGATTTGTTCTCTTGATGGTGTCCTTTGCCTTACAGAAACTTTGTAATTTTATGAGGTCCCATTTGTCAATTCTTGCTCTTAGAGCATACGCTATTGGTGTTCTGTTCAGAAACTTTCTCCCTGTACCGATGTCCTCAAGGGTCTTCCCCAGTTTCTTTTCTGTTAGCTTCAGAGTGTCTGGCTTTATGTGGAGGTCCTTGATCCATTTGGATTTGAGCTTAGTACAAGGAGACAAGGATGGATCAATTCGCATTCTTCTGCATGCTGACCTCCAGTTGAACCAGCACCATTTGTTGAAAAGGCTATCTTTTTTCCATTGGATGTTTTCAGCCTCTTTGTTGAGGATCAAGTGGCCATAGGTGTGTGGGTTCATTTCTGGATCTTCAATCCTGTTCCATTGATCCTTCTGGCAAGAATTTTATTGAGTATTTTTGCATCGATATTTATAAGGGAAAGTAGTCTGAAGTTTTCTTTCTTTGTTGGGTCTTTGTGTAGTTTAGGTATCAGAGTTATTGTGGCTTCATAGAATGAATTGGGTAGTGTTCCTTCTGATTCTATTTTGTGGAATAGTTTGAACAGTATTCATACTAAGTATTCTTTGGAGTTCTGATAGAACTCTGCATTAAACCCATCTGGTCCTGGGCTTTTTTTGGTTGGGAGTCTATTAATGACTTCTTTGATTTCTTTAGCAGTTATGGGACTGTTTAAATGGTTTATCTGTCCATTATTTAACTTTTGTATTTGGTATCTGACTAGAAAATTGTCCATTTCATTTAGATATTCCAGTTTTGTTGAGTAAAGGCTTTTTTAGTAGGATATGATGATTTTTTGGAGATTTTTTTTCAGTATTTTTTGTTATGTCTTCCTTTTCATCTCTGATTTTGTTGATTTTGATACTGTGTCTGTGCCCTTTGGTTAGTATGGCTAAGGGTTTATCGATTTTGTTGATTTTCTCAAAGAACCAGCTCCTTGTTTGGCTTATTCTTTGTATAATTTTTGTTATTTCTACTTGGTTGATTGCAGCCCTGAGTTTGCTTATTTCCTGCTGTCTACTCCTCTCGCATGTATTTAGTTCTTTTTGTTCTAGAGCCTTCAGATGTGCTGTCAAGCTGCTGGTGTATGCTCTTTCCAGTTTCTTTTTGGAGGCACTCAGAGCTATGAGATTTTCTCTTAGCACTGCTTTCATTGTATCCCATAAGTTTGGGTATGTTGTACCTTCATTTTCATTAAATTCTAAAAAGTCTTTAATTTCATTATTTCTTCTTTCACCAAGTTATCATTGTGTAGAGTATTGTTCAGTTTCCATGTGTATGTGAGCTTTCTATTATTTTTGTTGTCATTGAAGAGCAGCCTTAGTACATGGTGATCTGATAAGGTGCATGGGATTATTCCAGTCTTCTTATATCTGTTGAAATATGTTTTGTGATTGATTATATAGTGAATTTTGCAGTAGGTACCTTGAGGTGCTGAGAAGGCATATTCTTTTGTTTTAGGATAAAATGTTCTACAATTATTTGTTAAATCCATTTATTTCACAACTTCTGTTAGTTTCACCATGTCTCTGTTTAGTTTGTTTCCATGTTCTGAACATTTATAAGAGTGTGGTGATGAAGTCTCACATTATTATTGGGTGAGTTACAATGTGTGATTTCAGCTCTAGAAAACATTATTTTGTGAATGTGAATGCCCTTGAATTTGGAGCACAGATATTCAGAATTAAGAATTCTTCTTTGTAGATATTTCCTTTGATGAGTATGATATGTCCTACCTTATCTTTTTGATAACTTTAGGTTGAAAGTTGATTTTATTCGATATTAAAATGGCTACTCCAGCTTGTTTCTTGGGACCATTTGCTTGGAAAATTGTTTCCATCCTTTTACTGGAGATAGTGTTTGCTCTTGTCACTGATGAGGGTTTCTTGCACTCAGCAAAATGTTGGGCCCTGTTTATGAAGCTAGTATATTAGTCTATGTCTTTTTTTTCTTTTTTTTATTTAATATATTTTTATTTACATTTCAAATGATTTCCACTTTTCTAGACCCCCACTCCCCAAAAGTCCCATCAGCCCCCTTCCCTCTCCCTGTTTTCCCACCCAACCCTTCCCACTTCCCTGTTCTGGTTTTGCCCTATACTGCTTCACTGAGTCTTTCCAGAACAAGGGGACACTCCTCCGTTCTTCTTGTACCTCATTTGATGTGTGGCTTATGTTTTGGGTATTCCAGTTTTCTAGGTCAATATCCACTTATTAGTGAGTGAGTCTATGTCTTTTTATTGGAGATGACTGACTTTTGCCCAGGGTCTGGTGTAATTCTGAAGGGTCTTCCTTTATATGTTACTTGACCATTTTCCCTTATTGCTTTTAGTATTCTTTGTTATTTGGAGATATTAAGGAAAAGTGATTGTTGCTTCCTGTTATTTTTGTTGTTAGAGTTGTAATTATGTTTGTGTATCTCTCTTCTTTTGGGTTTGATGAAAGATTACTTTCTCCTTTATCTAGGGTATAGCTTCCCTCCTTATGTTGGAGTTTTCTACTTATTACCCTTTCAAGGGCTGGATTTGTGGAAAGATATTGTGTAAATTAGTTTTTGTCATGGAATATCTTGGTTTCTTCATCTTTGGGAATTGAGAGTTTTGCTAGATATAGTAGCCTGGGTGGGCATATTTGTTCTCTTTTTGACTGTATGAGATCTACCCAGGGTCTTCTGGTTTTTAGAGTTTGTAGTGAGAAATCTGATGTAATTCTGATAGGTCTTCCTTTATATGTTACTTGACCATTTTCCCTTATTGCTTTTAGTATTCTTTCTTTGTTTTGTGCATTTGGTATTTTGATTATTATATGACAGGAGGAATTTCTTTTCTGGTCTAATCTATTTAGAGTTCTGTAGGCTTCTTTTGTATACTTGCATAACTCTTTAGATTAGGGAAGTTTTCTTCTCTAATTTTGTTGAATATATTTACTCATCCTTCAAGTTGGGAATCTTCACTTTCTTCTATACTTATTATTTTTAGGTTTGGTCTTCTCCCTGTGTCCTGGATTTCCTGAATGTTTTGTGTCAGGAGCTTTTTGCCTTTTGTATATTTTGACTGTTTTGTCAATGTTTTTTATGATGTCTTCAACACCTGAGATTCTCTTTTCTATCTCTTGCATTCTTTTGGTAATGCTTGCATCTATGACTCTTGATCTCTTTCCTATGCTTTCTATCTTCAGAATTGCCCCTCCCTTGTGATTTCTTTATTGTTTAAACTTATATTTTTAGATCCTGGATTGCTTTGTTTAATTCCTTCACCTTTTTGGTTGTGTTTTCCTGTATTCTTTAAAGGATTTTTGTGTCTCCTCTTTAAGGGCATCTACCTGTTTACCTGTGTTCTGTATTTCTTCAAGGGAGTTATTTATGTCATTCTTAAAATCCTTTACCAGCATCATGAGATAGATTTTTTAATCTAAATTTGCTTTTTCTGGTGTGTTGGGGTATGTAGGACTTGATGTGGTGGGAGAATTGGGTTCTGATCATATCTGCCAACCCTACATCCAACAGAAGGCTAATATCCAATATATACAAAGAACTCAAGAAGTTAGACTACTGAGAGCCAAATAGCCCTATTAAAAATGGGGCACAGAGGTAAACAAAGAATTTTCACCTGAGTAATATCGAATGGCTGAGAAGCACCTACAGAAATGGTCAACATTCTTAGTCACCAGAGAAATGCAAATCAAAACAACCCTGAGACTTCACCTCATGCCAGTCAGAATGGCTAAGATCATAAACTCAGGAGACAGCAGGTGCTGGCAAGGATATGGAGAAAGAGGAACATTCCTCCACTGCTGGTGGGATTGCAAGCTAGTACAACCACCCTGGAAATCAGTCTGGTGGTTCCTCAGAAAACTGGCATGACACTTCTGGAGGACCCTGATATACCTCTCCTGGTCATATACCCAGAGGATTCCCCAGAATGCAACAAGGACACATGCTCCACTATGTTCATACCAGCCTTATTTATAATAGCCAGAAGCTGGAAAGAGCCCAGATGTCCCTCAATGGAGGAATGGATACAGAAAATGTGGTATATTTAAACAATGGAATACTACTCAGCAATTAAAAACAATGAATTCATGAAATTTTAGACAAGTGAATGGAATTAGAAAATTACATCCTGAGTGAGGTAACCCAATCACAAAAGAACACAAATGGTATGTCCACACTAACAAGTGGATCTTATCTCATAAACTTGGAATACCCAAGACACAATTCACATATCAAATGATGCCCATGAAGAAGGAAAGATAGGCCCCTGGTCCTAAAATGGCTCAGTACAGCAGTGTAGGGGAATACCAGGACAGAGAAGTGGGAAGAGGTTGATTGGGGAACAGGGGGAGGAAAGAAGGCTTATAGGACTTTCAGTGAGGGGGAATCTAGGAATGGGGAAATCACTTGAAATGTAAATAAAGAATATATCTAATAAAAAACAAAAACAATAGGTGACAGCAGATGCAGGAGAAGATGTGGAAAAAGGGGAACGTTTCTCCATTGCTAATGAGATTGCAAGCTTGTACAACCACTCTGGAAATCAGTTTGGCAGTTCCTCAGAAAACTGGACATAGTACTACCTGAGCACTCAGCTAATCACTCCTGTGCATTTACCCAGAAGATGCTCCAATATGTAATAAGGACACTTACTCCACTATGTTTATAGCAGCCTTATTTATAATAGCCAGAAGCTGGAAAGAACTTGGTTGTCCCTCAACAGAGGAATGGGTACAGAAAATGTGGTACATTTACACAATGGAGTACTACTCAGCTATTAAAAACAATGAATTCATGAAATTCTTAGGCAAATGGACTGAACTATAAAATGTCATCCTGAGTGAAGTAACCCAATCACAAAAGAACACACATGGTATGCACTCACTTATAAGTGGATATTAGCCCAAAAGCTCAGAATACCCAAGATATAATTCACAGTTCACATGAAGCTCAAGAAGAAGGAAGACTAAAGTGTGGATACAAAGTGGGGAACAAAATACCCATGGGAGACAAAATGTGGAGCATAGTCTAAAGGAAAGGCCATCCAGAGACTCCCCCACTTGAGGATCCATCCCATATAGTTACCAAACCCAGACACTACTGTGGATGCCAACAAGAGCTTGCTAAGAGCCTGTTATAGCTGTTTCCTGAGAGGCCAGTGCCTGACAAATACAGAAGAGGTTGCTCTCAGCCAACCATTGAACTGAGCACAGGGTCCCCAGTGGAGGAATTAGAGAAAAGACTCAAGGACCTGAAGAGGTTCGCAGCCCCATAGGAGGAACAACAATATGAACCAACCAGTACCCCAAGAATATTTAGGGACTAAACTACCAACCAAAGATTACACAAGGAGGGACCCATGGCTCCAGCCACATGGGTAGCAGAGGATGGCCTTGCAGGGCATCAATGAGAGGAAAGGCCCTCGAACCAGTGAAAGCTCGTTTTCCTAGTGTAGGGGAATGCCAGGACAGGGAAGCAGGAGTGGGTGGGTTAGTGAGGAGGGAGGGAGGATGGGATAGGGGTTTTTGGAGGGAAAACAAAGTAAGGAGATAATATTTGAAATGTAAATAAATAAAATATCTAATAAAAAAGATGTTTCTGCTCAGCATGACTACAGCAAGACAAAAAGGAGGGGATTCTGTTTGGAACAACCTCATGTAGAAAACTAGAGGCAACTACAAGGAAGACCCAAGGCATATTAGTGGATCCAAGATGACAGGATCTATGTCAGCCAGAATGTCAACATCTTTAATTGCAAAGTCAAGAAGAAAGAAAGATTTGAGTGTACACTCTGGATCCAAGGACCTGTCTTAGCACCATGGTTCTGACAGTTAACATTTAGGACATGAGGATATTAATCTTAAAATCTTCCTGTCCCAAGACTTTTAACTTGGGACAATACACCAACCACAGAGGCCAGTTGTGTTATTTCCAGTTTTATTCAAGAAAATTTATGTCACGTTTTTCCTGGAAAGACCAATTTGTGTCTCATTTTCTTCCCACAAGTGCCCTGGATAGTGGGATAAATTTTACTTTTTCTTACATGAAAGGCTACATGCTTGAAAACATTCAAAGAGAGCTACAAGAGTGCCAATCATTTAGCAGGTGCTATATAAATCTTCCATCATACTTTGTCAAACATTTATTATTATTTTTTGGGCAAAAATTATAGTTTTATTAATAATAATGAAGGTTCCACTTATTTTTCTATATTCTTTGTTTACATTCCAAATGATTTCCCCTTTCCTGGTTCCCTCCTCCCCATAAATCCCATAAGCTCTCTTCCCTCCACCTGTTTCCCAATCAACCCCCCTCCCACTTCTCTGTTCTGGTAATCCCCTACATTGCTGCATCAAGCCTTTCCAGGAATAGGGCCTTCTCCTTCCTTCTTCTTGGGAATCATTTAATATGTGAATTGTGTCTTGGGTATTCAAAGCTTCTGGGCTAATATCCACTTATCAGTGATTGCGTTCCATGTGTGTTCTTTTGTGAATGGGTTACCTCACTTAGGATGTTATTTTCCAGTTCCAATCATTTGCCTATGAATTTTATGAATTCATTGTTTTTAATTGCTGAGTAGTATTCCATTGTGTAAATATACCACATTTTCTGTATCCATTCCTCCATTGAGTGACATCTGGGTTCTTTCCAGCTTCTGGCTATTATAAATAAGGCTGTTATGAACATAGTGGAGCATTTATTCTTATTACATGCTAGGGAATCCTCTGGGTATATGCCCAGGAGTGGTATAGCAGGGTCCTCTGGAAGTGTCATGCCCAGTTTTTTGAGGAACTGCCAGACTGATTTCCAGAGTAGTTGTACCAGCTTGCAACCCCACCAGCAGTGGAGGAGTTCTTTCTTCACATCCTTGCCAATACCTGCTGTCTCATGAGTTTTTAATCTTAGCCATTCTGAATAGTGTGAGGTGAAATTTCAGGTTTGTTTTGATTTACATTTCCCTAATGACTAATGATGTTGAACATTTTTTTGTTCGATATATTTTTTATTTATATTTCAAATGATTTCCCCTTTTCTAGCCCCCCACTCCCCGGAAGTCCCGTAAGCCCCCTTCTCTCCCCCTGTCCTCCCACCCACCCCTTCCCACTTCCCCGTTCTGGTTTTGCCGAATACTACTTCACTGAGTCTTTCCAGAAAAAGGGGCCGTTCCTCCTTTCTTCTTGTACCTCATTTGATGTGTAGATTATGTTTTGGGTATTCCAGTTTTCTAGGTTATTATCGACTTATTAGTGAGTGCATACCATGATTCATCTTTTGAGTCTGGGTTACCTCACTTAGTATGATGTTCTCTAGCTCCATCCATTTGCCTAAGAATTTCATGAATTCATTGTTTCTAATGGCTGAATAGTACTCCATTGTGTAGATATACCACATTTTTTGCATCCACTCTTCTGTTGAGGGATACCTGGGTTCTTTCCAGCATCGGGCAATTATAGATAGGACTGCTATGAACATAGTAGAGCATGTGTCCTTATTACATGGTGGGGAATCCTCTGGGTATATGCCCAGGAGTGGGATAGCAGGATCTTCCGGAAGTGAGGTGCCCAGTTTTCGGAGGAAGCACCAGACTGATTTCCAGAGTGGTTGTACCAATTTGCAACCCCACCAGCAGTGGAGGAGTGTTCCTCTTTCTCCACACCCTTTCCAACACCTGCTGTCTCCTGAATTTTTAATCTTAGCCATTCTGACTGGTGTAAGGTGAAATCTCAGGGTTGTTTTGATTTGCATTTCCCTAATGACTAATGAAGTTGAGCATTTTTTAAGATGCTTCTCCGCCATCCGAAGTTCTTCAGGTGAGAATTCTTTGTTTGACTCTGTACCCCACTTTTTAATAGGGTTGTTTGGTTTTCTGGAGTCTAACTTCTTGAGTTCTTTATATATATTGGATATTAGCCCTCTATCTGATGTAGGATTGGTGAACATCTTTTCCCAATTTGTTGGTTGCCGATTTGTCCTCTTGATGGTGTCCTTTGCCTTACAGAAACTTTGTAATTTTATGAGGTTCCATTTGTCAATTTTTGATTTTAGAGCATACGCTATTGGTGTTCTGTTCAGAAACTTTCTCCCTGTACCGATGTCCTCAAGGGTCTTCCCCAGTTTCTTTTCTATTAACTTCAGAGTGTCTGGCTTTATGTGGAGGTCCTTGATCCATTTGGATTTGAGCTTAGTACAAGGAGACAAGGATGGATCAATTCGCATTCTTCTGCATGCTGACCTCCAGTTGAACCAGCACCATTTGTTGAAAAGGCTATCTTTTTTCCATTGGATGTTTTCAGCCTCTTTGTCGAGGATCAAGTGGCCATAGGTGTGTGGATTCATTTCTGGATCATCAATCCTGTTCCATTGATCTGCCTGCCTGTCACTGTACCAATACCATGCAGTTTTTAACACTATTGCTCTGTAGTATTGCTTGAGGTCAGTGATACTGATTCCCCCAGAATTTCTTTTGTTGCTGAGAATAGTTTTAGCTATTCTGGGTTTTTTGTTATTCCAGATGAATTTAAGAATTGCTCTTTCTAACTCTGTGAAGAATTGAGTTGGGATTTTGATGGGTATTGCACTGAATCTGTATATTGCTTTTGGCAAAATGGCCATTTTAACTATATTGATTCTACCGATCCATGAGCATGGGAGGTTTTCCCATTTTTTGAGGTCTTCTTCCATTTCCTTCTTCAGAGTCTTGAAGTTCTTGTCATACAGATCTTTCACATGTTTGGTAAGAGTCACCCCAAGATACTTTATACTGTTTGTGGCTATTGTGAAGGGGGTCATTTCCCTAATTTCTTTCTCAGCCTGCTTATCCTTTGAGTATAGGAAGGTCACTGATTTGCTTGAGTTGATTTTATAACCTGCCACTTTGCAGAAGTTGTTTATCAGCTGTAGGAGCTCTCTAGTGGAGTTTTTGGGTCACTTAGGTAGACTATCATGTCATCTGCAAATAATGATAGTTTGACTTCTTCCTTTCCAATTTGTATCCCTTTGACCTCCTTATGTTGTCGAATTGCCCGAACTAGTACCTCAAGTACAATATTGAAAAGATAAGGAGAAAGGGGGCATCCCTGTATAGTCCCTGATTTTAGTGGGATTGCTTCAAGTCTCTCTCCATTTAGTTTGATGCTGGCTACCGGTTTGCTGTATATTGCTTTTACTGTGTTTAGGTATGGGCCTTGAATTCCTGTTCTTTCCAAGACTTTAAGCATGAAAGGATGCTGAATTTTGTCAAATGCTTTTTCAGCATCCAATGAAATGACCATGTGGTTTTTTTCTTTGAGTTTGTTTATATAGTGGATTGCATTGATGGATTTCCGTATATTGAACCAACCCTGCATCCCTGGGATAAAGTGTTCCGCGCTTTTGTCTCGCCAGCAAGAACACACAGGACACTAGGATCCTTCTGCAGCCAAGCTTTTATTGAAGCTTTTCGTGGAGGAAGACCCCGAGCCCAAAAATGGACGTCGTTATATACCCCTTGGTGTGGCGTGTACATACTTTATTGGCTGTTCACTCATCACCCCATATCTACGTCATGGGATGGGCAGAGACTAGGCGTGATTTATGCTCTTGCACATGCGTACCTAACTTGTTTACCAAGAATGCTGAGTTGGCACAGCTGAAGCCAGCGCCATCTTGTAATGGCGAATACTGTCACGGCTTTCCACATTTCTCCCTTATTGTAATATTAAAAAATGCTAGCCACTCTGTAATGGATGAAGATAGAGGTCGAATCCCTAGTAAGATAAGTAAGAGTGCCATGTACAGAACAAGATCCTTAGGTTCCCTTTCCCAGGATCGTCCTGACCTGCACTGGTGCCGTTTTTCCTAGAGGAGGGACACTTGGACACGCAACCCTCATGCAATCTGACTTGTCTTCTAAGAGTGTCCAAAACTCTGAACTACCCTTATGCGGTGTTTAGCCTGACAATTTATCAGAGTGAAAGACTTGCTCACTCATCCCTGTGCAATGAGTCTAGCCTCTAGGGGTGCAAGAGCTGAGCAGTCCAATACTTGCAAAACTATTTTAACATGGATAACCAGATCTCTGGGGAGGTGCCTTGTTCAATAGCTGCAAGTGCTTGAGCAATCACAACCTTGTCACGTTTTTGCTTGGATCTGAGTTTGCAGACCAACCAAAGCATGAACACTCATCCACAGCATAAGGCTGCGCCAAATAAACTCACACCCACTCACTCCTTAAAGTAAGAAAAGGCTGAAGTGATCCAGGAAGAGAGTCTCTCTGTCAGCGACAAGTCCACTCGAGTCGAATTGATAGCCAACACTGCTGCCCGCAAGGATTCGAGAATTTCATCGAAGCCTTCAGACCAGTTTCCTGCAAGATATAATGACAATTGCCTAGACAAGTTTGCCGCGTGGGTAAAGTTTTCATACTGCACACTGGTAATGCAAAGCGCACCCAGTTTTCTTTCACATCCCAATTGAGCAAGTTGAAAGAGAATATCTAGTCTTTCTTCTACCAGATCGAGGCGTTGGTTAACAATCATTAGCCCGCCCTTTAGTTGAGCACTAGCAGAAGTATGAACATTGACAGCATCTGCCACTTTGATCGACAATTGGTTCAGGGCCTTGTCTGTTTGAACTTTGGTTACCATGGCAATCCCAGCAACTGTTGCAGCAACTGCACTAACGGAGATGGCCACAACAATGGATGTGGTGACACCGAAGTCTCTTTTCTGTCTGAAGAGGGATAGGTTGGAAGGGACTTCCACGGGGACAGGGATCCACCGCAGGACCCTGGCTACCATGGCATGGGTAGCCCACTCTGAATCCCAACACTGTGACATCCAACAAGAATCATTGGAACACTTTTCAAACGAATCATTTGAGAGAATAAACAAAAAAGGGGGGTAAACGCATACCGGGATAGGTGGGTAGTCAGTTTGATTCACTAGAGTTTTATTGAACCCAGTGATCTCTATGGTAGAATTAGTATACATTCGTACAGTTCCACTCTTTTCCGGGATAGCAGCATTCAATCCCCAGAACTGAAAACTTTTGAAGCACCAGTAAAGGAGGCTTTTCCAGGAGCTCCTCCTCGGATAAAAGCCAAGGAATTAAGATCTGAACAGCTGCCATTAACTCCACAAAGTACCCACTTATGGAAAGGGTGCATTCTAAAATCCTGTATAAAGAGTCCCTGTTTCATAGCAAATTCCTCTTCTTGGTCTACCATCATATTGGGGGAAAAAGAAAAAGTTCTAACTTGGTCTGCCCAACGAGTGATAGAGGACTGACAATCAGACCAGGGAGCGATTAACCCTTCGTCCTCCCAACTACAGTGGGGAGCTATCCTGGGTTGACGAGGATGCTCCTTGTTTAGAAAATTGGGCGATAGAAATGTGCCATTGATCCAAATTGCCTCTTGCCAGAAGGCCCGTTTTGTAACTGTTTTATCTGGGTCAGAGGTATCCTGGGTCCGATTCAGCCAGCCTCCTCTCTGCTTGTCAAACATTCCCAAAGCTCGGCCTGTGAGCTTGATGCATACTCCTACCCCATCAAATTCAAAACAGAGAGAACCTCGCTCTAGTAGAGAACGACTCTCCCCTAATGGTGCCCAAGTGGGATCAAACGGCAAGTATGGTAATTCTAAGGTTTTGTTAGTTGTAAAAAAACTTTGGGAAAACAACTGCATCATGACGGACAGGCACTGGCTTTAGGAAGGCCGACAAGATAGCCCATCTGTATTCTCCCAATATACTAGGAACCCAAATCCAGAGAGGCAGCACGAGGGCCAGGAGTAGTTTCTGTGGGATCCGTCCAGGTGTCATCTTCAGGTGTCAGAGTTCTTCGAGTCAATCGCTCCGACAGCCAGAATGGGTTATCTTCCCCCTGTGGAAAAACACAAACAGCTCCCCTGGATCTTATTAAGATAGGATCTGGGCCTTTCCATTGACCAGACAACACATCTTTCCATTTAACCATTTCTTTTGGCCTGTCAGGTTCTGAACAGTGTCAATCGGCCGCAGTATGGCCTTGGTCATCAAGATTTAGATAATTAAGAGTAAAGAGTGCCATGGAAACAGCTACTCTTGGTACCAGGGGTAGAGCTTCCTCGATTCCCCCTTTTTGTTTAATTATGTAAGATTTGAGAGTGCGGTGGGCGCGTTCCACAATACCTTGCCCTTGGGGATTATATGGGAGGCCAGTTAAATGAGTCACATCCATTTGACTGCAGAACTGCTGAAATTTTTGAGAAGTATATGCTGGTCCATTGTCTGTCTTGAGGAGTCTGGGTTTGCCCCAAGCACTCCATGCCTCAAGGCAATGTTGAATTACACGTGAGGCCTTTTCTCCTGTTAGAGGTGTAGCATACATAATGCCAAAGCATGTATCAATAGAAACATGCAAATACTGAAGTCTTCCAAAGGAAGGGATATGAGTAACATCCATCTGCCATACTTGTAGCGGTCGAATTCCCCGTGGGTTAATTCCCACGTGAGGCCCAGGCAAAAACTGACAACAATTTTGACATTGGGTAACTATTTCTCTAGCTTCCTTTCTAGTCAGGGCAAATCGGCGGCACAAAGTTTCAGCTGTCACATGAAAGCGCTTATGAAATTCTTTTGCAGCTTCTGTCTGGGAAGACAGTGCAATAGCCCCGATCTTGGTGGCTTTATCCACCAATTCATTTCCTAGCGACATAGGACCAGGGAGGCCCAAGTGTGCTCTGACATGAGTAATATAAACAGGGAATCTTCTATTCACTAATACAAATTGTATTTGTTGAAAAATATTAGCAACTTTGCTGGAGGACTTTATTACCCCAGCTGTCTCAAGAAGGTTAACTGCATTAACTACATAAGAAGAGTCAGACACAATATTAAGCGGTCCTAGGAAGGTTTTTAAGAACCTCTAGTACTACTAAACATTCCACAATTTGAGGTGAGGTTTCATTATATTGTTTAGATACTACCTCACCATTAACTACATAAGCACCTATACCAGTTTTTGATCCATCAGTATAAACCACGATTCCATCTGGGAGTGGATTTCTGGCTGTCACTCGTGGAAATACTACAGCCTGACTCAGGGCAAATTGCAAAATTGGATGCTTTGGATAATGATTGTCAATCTGTCCAGCAAAGGAGGTAACTAAAATCGCCCAATCATTGGATGTAGCTGCCAAAATTTGAACTTGTGCTGCAGTATACAGCACAATCAAAGAATTAGGATCTTGTCCAAAATGAGTAACTGCTGCTTTTATTCCATGAAGCGCAAGTTGTGCAATTGCATCAGGGTACCAATCTATTATTTTAGCAGGAGAAGCATTGGGGTGAATCCACAATAATGGCCCATTTTGCCACAAGACAGCTGTTGGTAGTTGCATAGTTTTGAAAACACATAAATCGAAAGGCTTAGCTTCATTAATGCACTGCAATTGGGCATCTCGTAGGGCATTTTCTACAACTTGCAAAGCTTGACTTGCAGCTGGTGTCAATGCTCTTGGAGAGGAGATATGAGAATCCCCTTCCAGAATATCAAATAAAGGTTTCAACTCAGCAGAAGAAATTTTAAAAATGGCCTCAGCCAATTTATGTCCCCCAGTAACTTTTGAAAATCATTTAAAGTATGCAGGTGATCTCTGCGAATCTCCAATTTCTGAGGAACTATTTTGTCCGGATAAATTACAAACCCCCAAAAGGATCCCATTTTTGCAATCTGCACCTTTTCTGTGGCTATATGCAATCCCCATTGCTCTAAAGTTTTCACTAAAATGGGAAACGCTTCCTGTAAAACATCCAAATCTTTATTACACATCAATATATCATCCATATAATGAACCAGAAGTAGGGATGGAAAGTGTTTCCTTATGGGCTCAAGGGCTAATTGTACATATAGCTGGCACATAGTGGGGCTGTTGGCCATGCCCTGAGGTAGGACTTTCCATTGGAATCTCTTATCTGGTTCAAAATGATTAATAGCTGGTATAGTAAATGCAAACCTTTGTCTATCCTGTGCGCACAAGGGAATAGAAAAGAAACAGTCTTTAATATCTATGATTATTATCTTCCATTGCTTAGGCAAGGCAGAAAGCAAGGGTAAGCCTCTCTGGATCGAGCCAAATATGCGCATTTGTGCATTGATGGCTCTCAGATCATGGAGAAGTCTCCACTTTCCTGATTTTTTCTTGATTACAAAAATAGGAGTGTTCCATGGTGAATTAGAGGGTTCTAAATGACCAAGCTGCAGTTGTTCATTAACCAACTTAATAGCAGCTTCCAATTTTTCAGAGGATAGAGGCCATTGAGGAACCCATACAGCTTCCTCTGTGAGCCAGGGTATGGGCATAGCACCCTCAATGGCCCCTAGGCAAAACCCAAGCCCTGTCTTCCAACATTTCCTTCTTGTGGTCTACCCTGTTCTTTTTTTCCTAATCCTCTCCCTTCTCTATAACCCATCCTTCTCATGATAGCCACAGCTTGTTGTGAGTACTCATTTGTCAAGGTTAGTCCCAGGCCTAGCAACACGTCCCTCCCCCATAAATTAACAGGAAGAGGGAGAACAAAGGGAGTGAATTCTCCTGACTGCCCCTCTAGGGAGCACCACCTTAAGAGGCGTGAGCTAATGGTAGGGTTCGCCTCATAGCCCAACCCCCGAAGGGGGTGGGACGATTCTGTCAGTGGCCAGGACTTGGGCCACCAATGGGAAGAGATAATACTCTTATCTGCTCCGGTATCTAGAATGCCCTTAAAGGGCTTCCCTTCTATCTGAAGCTCCAATACAGGCCGGGTGTCGAGGTTGTCACCCTCAAAGACTGGAAATGCATGTTGCAGCTTTCTCCGCTCCTTCTGGGAGAGGAATGAATCTGACCCAGGCGTCTCCACATAGGGCGAAGGTGCAACGGGGCCTCTATTCTTGCCCTTTTCTGCCTTAATATGCCATGTGTCATCTGGATGGTATCTCTCTTTCTCATACTGAGCTGCCTCATCCTCCAATTCCTCCTCTTCGGAGGGACTTAGTTCATCCATGTCAGGATCATCTAAGCCTGAGTTACCTAGATTTAGAGCCTCCAGCTCTTTAAACGGATACAGGCTTTCTCGCCTGCTCTTCTTTTTTTCTCCTTCACTTCTCTCCCCTGGGGCGTCCTTTCCCCGTTCTATTACTTCCTCAGATCCAGAGTCCTTGGAAGGGTCTTTTTTCTTAGGTGCACCTCTTTTTTTTCTGACCACACCGGTCTTTTTACACCGCTCTATTTCTGACAGACTCTCCTGAATCTCTTCCAAAACCTCCTGCCCTGCTTTTATGGACCAACGGCATTTCTCATCCTCAAGACATGATTACACAAGCTTCCACAGTGGCATCGTCCCTGCTTTTAGTTTCCCAGCCTGTTGTTCTCTAATTAGGTCCCTCTCCAGTTTCTCCCATGAAGCAAGTGTTAGTGATCCAGAACATGCATACCAGGGAGCCACGCGATCCACCTCTCTGACAAAACAATTTAGAGTTCTTGTTGAGACCTTCAGATTACGCTGTCTCAGAAGGGACTGCAATGCTGTGACCACCGAATATGAAGCCCTCATACTGCTCCTTTATCTACAGGAGAAGCTTATGTATTGGGGAGGCACTGCAGCTTATCTACATCCATGTAACTGTGCCTAATGATGATGATTTAACACCACTGCAGATGGAAGCAATATGAAACCAAAAGAAAAAGGATGAGTGCCACGAAAACAATCGGGAAGGCTTCAATCGCCCCCGCTAATTGAGGAGAGAGGTGGGAGAGATCAAGGCCAAAGACAGACATGCCTCTTAGAGCCTTACCGTCAATCACTGCAGTTCTGAATCCACCCCGTGACCTTGACAGGGGGTCTCCTCGGTGCCGACGATGATAAGGCATATCCCGGGTTTCAAGCACCAGATGTCCCGCGCTTTCATCTCGCCAGCAAGAACGCACACAGGACACTAGGATCCTTCTGCAGCCAAGCTTTTATTGAAGCTTTTCGTGGAGGAAGACCCCGAGCCCAAAAATGGACGTCGTTATATACCCCTTGGTGTGGCGTGTACATACTTTATTGGCTGTTCACTCATCACCCCATATCTACGTCATGGGATGGGCAGAGACTAGGCGTGATTTATGCTCTTGCACATGCGTAACTAACTTGTTTACCAAGAATGCTGAGTTGGCACAGCTGAAGCCAGCGCCATCTTGTAATGACGAATACTGTCACGGCTTTCCACAATAAAGCCTACTTGATTATGGTGGATGATCGTTTTGATGTGTTCTTGGATTCGGTTGGCAAGAATTTCATTGAGTATTTTTGCATCGATGTTCATAAGGGAGATCGGTCTGAACTTTTCTTTCTTTGTTGGATCTTTGTGTGGTTTTGGTATCAGTGTAATTGTGGCTTCGTAGAAGGAATTGGGTAGTGTTCTTTCTGTTTCTATTTTGTGGAATAGTTTGAAGAGTGTTGGTGTTAGATCTTCTTTGAAGGTGTGATAGAATTCTGCACTGAAACCATCTGGTCCTGTGGTTTTTTTGGTTGGAAGACTTTCTATGACTCCTTGTATTTCTTTAGGCATTATGGGACTGTTTAGATGATCTATTTGGTCCTGATTTAATTTTGGTATTTGGTATCTGTCAAGGAAATTGTCCATTTCCTCCAGATTCTCCAGTTGTGTTGAGTACAGGCTCTTGTAGTAGGATCTGATGATTTTTTGGATTTCCTCAGTTTCCGTTGTTATATCTCCCTTTTCATTTCTAAGTTTGTTAATTTGGATACTTTCTCTGAGCCCTTTGGTCAGTCTGGCTAAGGGTTTATCTATCTTGATGATTTTCTCAAAGAACCAACTCCTGGACTCGTTGATTCTTTGTATGGTTCTCTTTGTTTCCACTTGATTGATTTCAGCCCTGAGTTTGATGATTTCCTATCTTCTACTCCTCCTGGGTAAAATAGTTTCTTTTTGTTCCAGGGCTTTCAGGTGTGTCATTAAGCTGCTAGTATATGCTCTCTCCATTTTCTTTTTGGAGGCACTCAGGGCTATGAGTTTTCCTCTTAGCACTGCTTTCATTGTGTCCCAAAGATTTGGGTATGTTGTGCCTTTATTTTCATTAAATTCTAAAAAGTCTCTGATTTCTTTCTTTATTTCTTCTTTGGCCAAGGTGTCATTGAGTAAAGTATTGTTCAGCCTCCATGTGTATGTGGGCTTTCTGTTGTTTTTGTTGCTATTGAAAACCACTCTTACACCATAGTGATCTGATAGGAGGCATTGGATTAGTTAGATCTAGAAAATGTATTCCTGTTAACTAAAAGTAGAAAAAAAAGTCTCATTGGGCTTCAGCTGTGAAGTCATCTCTTCAAAGTTATAAATACTAGCTCACTCTAATTATACAAATTGGGATTCAATATGATGCTTGTATGCATTGCGCCTTCATTGTGTCCAACGGAGTTGTGCCTCCAGTCACTTCCATCTTGCAGGTGAGCATCCTCAAGGGCAATTTTTTTTGCAAATGTGTCTTCCCAAAAATTTGTGATTGATGATGAAAATTATGTGTCATTTGAGAGATACTGTGTTGCAGTGGAAGGAGGAGTTAGGATGGCCAATTGTATGCCTTGTGTCTTAGTCACCATCTGTTGGTAGGACAAGGAACTATCACTGTGATAGCTGCTCTTAGTTGTTAACTTGATTACTTCTTGTATGAACTACAATCCAGAACGGAGGGCACATCTGTGAGAGAATTTTCATTGAAGTGGGTGAATCTACTTCTCCTTTGGACTTTTGAGGCAGGAAGAAGCAACTGTAATCTGGGCTACACCTTCTGCTGGAAGTCTAGATAAGGACGTAGAAGCAGGAAGCTTTGTTCTTTACCTGCTTTCCTTGCCTTGCCAGCACACCCATTCCTTCACCGGCATTAGAGTCTACTTCGTTGGGTGGGACTCCAGCATATAATGAAGACTAGATGAGAGATCCAGATTTGTTGACTGAGGAACAAAGGGATTCTTGGACTTTCTATTCACTTTTCTATTCACACCCAGTCATTGTTAGATTAGCTAGACTGAAGATTGTAAGTCATTCCAATAAATCACGTGAGTGTGTGTGTGTGTGTGTGTGTGTGTGTGTGTGTGTGTTTCACTCTCTAAGTGCATGTCTTATGCCAAGAGTGGTCTCTAAGCCATTTATTAATACTCTTCCTCTTTCAAATTTTTGAATGGACTCCAACAGTTTAACTTACTCATCACTGTCTTCCATGCTCCCACTACGTTGGCCCATCTTCAATCATTCAACTGCTTTTCTAGCCCAAGCTTTCCAAATTCTCCCAATAAATTGCATGGTCAGGCCTGTCACAATAATTCCCTAGTTCCTGGTACCAACTTCTATCTTAGTCACTGTCTATTGCTGTGAAAAGACACGATGAGCACGGCATTTTTTTTATAAGTGAAAGCATTTAATTGGGGTCTTGCTTACAGTTTCAGAGGTTTAATAGGTTATCATCGTGGTGGGAACATGGCAATATGCAGGCAAGAATGGTGCTGCAAGAGTAGTTGAGAGCTACATCCTGATCTGGAGAGAGAGATTGAGAGAGAGAGAGAGAGACAGAGAGAGAGAGAGAGAGAGAGAGAGAGAGAGAGAGAGAGAGAGAGAGAGAGAGAGAACCTACTCCAACAAGGCCGTACTTCCTAATTCTTCCTAAACAGTTCTACTCCCTGGTGATTAAGCAGTCAAATATATAAGCCTATGGGATCATTCTTATTCAAACCAAGTTCCTGTGTAACTTGGAAAGTTATTAGCTTACCTGAATCTTCATCTTCTCAACTATAAGCTAAGAACTGAAGAAGTATCTTCTAAGACTGTCCTGAGGCTTAGAAGGAACAGTATTGGTTAGGGTGGACCAGATACAGGACACAGCACAGACCTCAGTACCCACAGCCCATAGTGACCACAGGGTGAGCCTTGATATCTGGCTGTGTGTGGTCATATTCTGGCATAGCTACATAGTTGTTACCTTTTTTTATGTTTTATTGGATATTTTCCTTATTTACATTTCAAATGTTATACCCTTACCAGGTCTCTACTCCAGAAACCCCCTGTGTTGTTCCCCCTCCCCCTGCATCTATGAGGCTCCCTCACCAACCCACCCACTCCTACCTTCCTGCCCTGGTGTTCCCCTATACTGGGGCATCGAACCCCCACAGGACCAAGGGCTGCTCTTTCCACTGATGTCCAACAAGGCCATCCTCTGCCACATATGCAGCTGGAGCCATGGGGCCCTCCATGTGTACTCTTTGGTTGGTGGTCCAGTTCCCAAGAACTCTGGGGGGTCTGGCCAGTTGACACTCTTGCTCCCCCCATGGTGCTGCAAACCTCTTTAACTCCTTCAGTTCCTTCTCCAACTCCTCCATTGGGGACCCCATGAACAGAACACCAATAGCGTATGCTCTAAGATCAAGAATTGACAAATGGGACCTCAAATACCCATTTCTTAACAGGTATTGAGTTTAACTGTATGTTGGTGAGAGTGGTGCTTAAGACAGATGCAACTCCTGACTCATGGGGCATGAATTCCAGGTAGATAGCATGGTTCATATAAAGTAGGGAGAGAGAGAGAGAGAGAGAGAGAGAGAGAGAGAGAGAGAGTCTGGGATGGCCCTCTTCATAGGTTTTCAATCCCAAGTCATCAGCCCTAAATACATACATATGTGTAACACTAACAGGACTCAGTGTGTTGTGTACATATGTATCACATATATGCATGCCATGAAGTTTGGAAGGAATTGAGGAGACATAAGAGAAGTTAGAAGGGGGAGAATATGGGCTGGGAATGATATAAATACATTATATATGACATTCTCAAAAGAATAATCAAAATAAATGTAAAAATAGCAAAAAAAAAAAAAAGGAAGGTTACTATCTTATTTTTTCCAGGGTGTAGTTTCCCTCCTTGTATTGGAGTTTTCCTCCTATTATTCTTTGTAGAGCTGGGTTTGTGGAAAGATATTATGTAAATTTGGTTTTGTCATGGAATGTCTTGGTTTCTCCATCTAT